>NW_027212928.1:25000-67923 GCF_030788295.1 Drosophila virilis | reverse complement strand
GCTGGCACCAGACTTGCCCTCCAATAGGTCCTTGTTAAAAGGATTTAAAGTGTACTCATTCCAATTACAGGGCCTCGGATATGAGTCCTTTATTGTTATTGTTCGTCACTACCTCCCCGAGCTGGGAGTGGTTAATTTACGCGCCTGCTGCCTTCCTTAGATGTTGTAGCCGTTTCTCAGGCTCCCTCTCCGGAATCGAACCCTGATTCCCCGTTACCCGTTGCAACCATGGTAGTCCTAGATACTACCATCAAAAGTTGATAGGGCAGACATTTGAAAGATCTGTCGTCGGTACAAGACGATACGATCTGCATGTTATCTAGAGTTCAACCAATAAAACGATCTTGCGATCGCTTGGTTTTACCCTAATAAAAGCACACGTTCCAAAAGGTCCGTGTTTTAATTGCATGTATTAGCTCTAGAATTACCACAGTTATCAAAGTAACTGTTAACGATCTAAGGAACCATAACTGATGTAATGAGCCTTTTGCGGTTTCACTGTTAATTTCGTCTGTACTTAGAAATGCATGGCTTAATCTTTGAGGCAAGCATATAACTACTGGCAGGATCAACCAGAATGTTTTTATAATTTGTATGTACAAAATATACATACATATTTACAAAATTTACATTACAACTTAATATATTTTTGAAT
Organism: Drosophila virilis; assembly: GCF_030788295.1. Taxonomy (NCBI): domain Eukaryota; kingdom Metazoa; phylum Arthropoda; class Insecta; order Diptera; family Drosophilidae; genus Drosophila; species Drosophila virilis. The sequence goes on along the minus strand of NW_027212928.1, from coordinate 67,268 downwards.
AAAAAATATACTGTAGATATTAATGTTAAATATTAACTAATATGGCCATTGTTATATAGCATATCATGTTCGTTAATTTACGTTTCACATTTTTTAAAATTCACCACATATTAAAACTATATGAAAATATATACAATTCGTTCAAAAATATCTTTATATGTATACTTAATATCATAAATAAAAATATATTAAGTCAAACAAATCACATACTATGTTAAATAGTATGTAAAATGTTAAGGTTTCATTTATTAAAAATATTTAAAATAATTACACAAATTTTAGAAACTTTTTTTCCAGCGTACTTATCGTCCATACATCTGTATGAATCGAATTTCCACTGGATGCAATTGTTAAATTTTACGATAAAAGAAATCCCATTTGTTTACACGATGTAGTAACAATAAAATTATTACAAGCAACATACCAACATATCATACCCCGGAAATATGCCACAGAGTTGTTCAAACTATCCTCGACGCATTTGAGGAGAAAATGTATTACTACGCCGTATTCCTCGATGTCAAACAAGCCTTTGACAGAGTTTGGCATCCTGGTCCCCTGCAAAAGCTCAACGGTAACCTTCCAAACGCCCACTTCTTGTTTCTGGCTTCATATCTAGAGAACCGAACATTCCGAGTTAAATGTAGGGAAACAGTGTCTAACACCAAACACATTCATGCTGGCGTCCCTCAAGAAAGTGTTCTGGGTCCGCTGCTCTATAACGTGTACACAGCTGACTTGCCCGTCACTGGGAACCCAATCGTGCGCGTTACCACGTACGCCGACGACACGGCATTTCCCACCATCTCGGAATTACCTGGCGAAGCTAGCACACTGATGCAGATGCAATTGAACCTCGTCAACGACTGGACAAAGCGGTGGAGCATTACAGTCAATGGCGACAAGTCAACTGCGACTTCCTTTGCACTCCGCTCGGGTAACTGTCCACCAGTTCAACTAGACACAATACCAGAAGAACCCAATCCCAAATATCTGGGAATAGCGCTAGACAGGAAACTCACCTGGAGAGCACACCTAATAGAAAAGAGAAACCTGTGTGAGCAGCGACTAAAAGCCTACTACTGGCTTATGGGCAGGAGATCAAGGCTTTTCAGCTGCTCCAAGATTCTGACCTACAAGGCGATCATCAGACCAATCGGACCTATGGAATCCAGCTCTGGGGTATAGCCTGCAGGTCCAATATCCGGATCATTCAAACATCCGAAAACAAAGCATTACGCATCGCTACAAACGCACACATATATCATGATAACGCCACCATCCACGATGTACTCAAGTTCCCCTGGGTAAAAGACGAGATTGCCAAAAGCAGCAGACGATATATCAAGCGATTACACAACCATCCAAACACACTAGCCATTTGTCTGCTAGACAACAGCCATCAAAGGAGAATACTCTGCAGAGCCCACCCACTGGATCATGGGACAATATAGCCATTTGACCTTCTGTCATGGAATAAGATAGCCATTTAACTCTCTCTAAGAATAACAACTATACTAAGTTCAATACATAAAATACACATAAGCTAAGTTTATAATTCTACAATTAAATGGTTGTTCACGAAGGATAGTATTAAATCAATAAACAAAAAGAAAAAACAAAAAAAAAATGAATAGGTTTTTTGACACATCATCTATAATGGCGATATTGTCTATATTAGTGTATATATATATATTGTTCTATTCTAAAAAATAATTGAATTCTTAATACTGGTAACAATTTTAAATATTTTTGTTCATCAAAAAATTTCAAAATATTGTATATTTCTAGATCTCAATACGCCTAATGTATTGTATATATAAATATTATTCTATGTTATATGCTCTCCGCAATAATTATTAAAGTTTTAATAAAGGTATTGTGTATATATATTTTTTTTTTATATTCCATCCGTCAATTTCATATTTTCATATATATATATATATATAGTGACATATCCATAGTCGCACCCACCCTTTAACATAACTTAGCACATAAGCATAAGCACAAGTATAAACATTTCTAATATTCTAAACAAAGAGCCTGGTGATAACATCAAACTGTCCCTCTTTGGTAGACATAAACAATTCACCCTAAATATCACGCCACTGTCAATGTTCCCATCAAAGCACTATCCCACGCATAATTGCTGACGCAGCTCAAACTTTATTCAATTTTGACTCAGACTCTCTCAAAGCGAAGTTTTCTAAGCGACCCCAACAGTTAGATAAATTAATTCATATTCAGAAAGCAAATCTGAATGTACTCAACAAAAGTAGCCGTTAGTGAAAATAATAAATTGAAATATATTTTTTTATAGTAACTTAACGTGTAAAATTTAATTGGTGCAGCCGGTAGGATACGTCGGGAAAAAGTAAAGATCGCTAAAGGATAACGCAGAATCGCGACCGAAAGTGTTGTCGGAGTGTAATAAACATTTTCTCGAATACGTATCCGCACAAGAACCTTCGGGTCACTAGTAGCCTAATAACATTGACCCTTTGGGGAATAAAGCTACTACAGTTAATAACGACTGGCTTCGCATATCGTTTGAACCCTGCAATACGTTATTACTGGGTCTTTTTAAGACACACACAAAAAAAAAAACAACATTTGAGCAATAATCCATCACAAACTATAATCTAAATGAAAGTGCAAAGAGATAAAAGTGCAAAATCACAGAACAATAAAGTTCAAACCTACAAACTCAAAACTATTTAAAACAAAGAAAATCATCTAACGAAAAAAATAAGTGTATTACACCAAGATTACAATGGAATTATCAGAACAACACCTCAACTACGCCCTTTCACAACTTAGGCAGGTGCCAAGCTTTGACGGATCAACGAAAAATCTAAACGCCTTTATTATAAGGATCGATTACATCCTACACCCTTATACAACCCGAGATGTTAGACAACACAGCATCTTATACGGAGCCATCGAATTGCAAGCCACAGGAGATGCTCAGAGAATTTCACACAGGACAGCAGCCAAACCTTGGCAGGAGCTGTAAAACGCATTGATTGAAGAATATAAAGTGCAGACACTATTTGAAGAACTCCTTCGAAGCTTATAAAACACGAATTACCAAGGAAACGTCCGTAAGTTCATCGAGGATCTCGAAAATAAATCTTTTGTTATATTAAATAAGTAAGCATTAGAAAATATACCTACCAATATGGCACAATCAAAGATGTTATCACAAAAAAATTACCAGATAGGCTTTTCATGATGTTAGCCAGATACGACATTACGTCGATACAAAAACTAAAGCAAGTAGCTCAAAGAGAGGGATTATATGAAAATAGCGTTATTGAAAAACCTAAAAATAACAATGTTCAGGGAAATCAAAATAACAATCGTAAGAACATGGGAAATTATCAGCAAAATGCTAACCCAACCACTAGTTCAAGTGGTTATTCCAACACGAATCAGAGTTATCACGCACAAAATAAACAGCACAATAAGTCCAAAGACGATCAGAAAGCTCGCCACGAGTTCCAACAGAAATTAAGTTAAGGTAGATTCCAAAATCCTTTAAACTATAAAATCAGTCCCATTCACGCTTGAATGCGCCAAACCCTCCAACTAAACGTCAAAGAGATAGTAACAGTGGGCAGATGAAAATGGATACATCCGAAAATTTTCATCAGCAAGCCTCGGAACAAACAGAAGAAATCCATTCATAAAATTGATTATAAATGACGAAGTTCTAAAATGTGTCATTGACACAGGTTCAACCATAAATCTAATGAAAACAAACCGCTTATATTTTCTAGTTTACAACGAAACATTAAAAGTTCACACCATAAATGGTGTTATTCAATTAAAACAAAGTATACGATTATGAGCAAGCAAAATTTGTCCGAGCAAACAAAAATTCTATATTCACGACTTCTCAGAGCATTATTATGTTCTGATTGGGAGAGAATACCTTGAAGCATGTCAAGCAAAAATAGACTATGCACAAGAATCCGTAACCTTAGGAGAATTTAACTTTTGTTTTAGATATAATGACGAAGAGATCGAAGAGGACATGACCGCACAAGAGTGCCTTGATCCAGCCTCAACAGAGGACAGACCATTTAACTTCGCTATTAATAACGAATAATTAGATAACAATGAGTTTAGGCTAGATCACCTAAACTCAGAAGAAAAAGAAAAAATTAAAAAGGTTTTACATGAGTTTCGTGATATCCAGTACCATGAAGGTGACAATTTGACTTTCACTAGTACAATTAAACCCAAAATTCTAAAAAACATGAGGACCCTAATTACAAGCGTCCATACAAATATCCTCAAATTTACGATGAGGAAGTAAATAAACAAATAAGCGATATGATAAAACAAAATATCATACGTAAATCCAAATCCCCTGACTGCGCAGCAGCAATAATCGTTCCAAAGAAAAACGATGCATCTGACAAGCAAAAGTTCCGGCTAGTAATAGATTACCGCAATCTCAATGAATTAACTATTAATGATAAATACCCTATCCATGATCGGGATGCAATATTACACAAACTTGGAAAATGTTAATATTTCAGAACCATTGATCTAGCCAAAGGCTTCCACCAAATCCAAATGCATCCTGGTTCAATAGTCAAGACCGCATTTTCGACTAAACATGGCCATTACGAGTACACTCGCATGGCATTTGGTCTTAAGAATGCACCTGCAACGTTCCAACGTTGTATGAATAATCTCTTAGAAGTTTAATTTTTAAAGAATGTCTGGCCTACTTAGACGACATTATCATTAAAAATACACCATTTTACTGGCATATATTAATTCCCTCAATACAATATTTTATACCTTAACTGTGTTGCGAAATGTCTTAGTTTTACATAAACTTTAAAAATATGGTATGAACTAAATTTTGTATGTAGATACAAGTATTAAATAGTTTTATAAAAATATGCAAAGCATTAACCTGAAAAAAGGTACAACACATAAAATTTAGGTTGTTGCGTTTATATAATGTATGCGGATATAATAATGAACAATACATCTGTGCAACGCATGTATATTATGGTACATATACACGCAAGTTTTTCATCATTAAAACGCATAAACACAGACAAATCCCAAATTGAAAATGACACATATTATATAAATATATATTAATTGGGCATAAGTATGGGTATACGTTTTAAATGATTACTTATTTATATTTAGAAACATTTTATATATTTCTATACATAAAACTGTTTTTATATAACGGAAATGAACATTATACAATAATGATCCTTCCGCAGGTTCCTCTACGAAAACCTTTTTACGACTTTTACATCATCTAAATTATCACGTTTGGTCACCTTTTGCGAACAGTGATCTCGTCCGGAGACCTCACTAAATAATTCAATCAGTAGTAGCGACGTGCGGTGTGTACAAAAGGCAGGGACGTAATCAATGCAAGTTAATGACTAACACTTACTGGGAATTCCCAGTTCATATGAACAGTTTCACTTCACAATCCTAAGCATGAAAGTGGTTCAGCGGTTTACCCGGACCTCTCGGTCTAGGAAATACCCGTTGATACATTCATTGTAGCTCGCGTACATCCCAGGACATCTAAGGGCATCACAGACCTGTTATTGCTCAATCTCTTTATTGCTAGACGCAATTTGTCCATTTAAGAAGCTAGTGTCCTTATAATGGGACAAACCAAGGTGCGGCTCCACTTATATAAACACATTCAAACACAATAAACATTTTACTGCCACTATGAATGAAGGCTATATAAGCTTCAACGCCATAGCCCTGAAGATATCTTTTTAATATATTTGAGTCTCGTTCATTATCGGAATTAACCAGACAAATCAATCCACGAACTAAGAACGGCCATGCACCACCACCCATAGATTCGAGAAAGAGCTATCAATCTGTCTTACACACTTATGTTCGGACCTGGCAAGTTTTCCCGTGTTGAGTCAAATTAAGCCGCAGGCTCCACTCCTGGTAGTGCCTTCCGTCAATTCCATTAAGTTTCAGCTTTGCAACCATACTTCCCCCGGACCACAAAAGCTTTGGTCTCCCGGGAAGCGACTGAGAGAGCCATAAACGTAGCTACACCCAATTGCTAGCTGGCATCGTTTATGGGTAGAGCTAGGGCGGTATCTGATCGCCTTCGAACCTCTAACTTTTGTTCTTGATTAATGAAACATCTTTGGTAAATGCTTTCGCTTAAGTTAGTCTTACGACGGTCCAAGAATTTTACCTCTCGCGTTGTAATACTAATGCCCCCAAACTGCTTCTATTAATCATTACTTCTTGATCTGAAAACCAATAAAAGCAGAATAGAGGTGTTTTATTATTATCCCATGCAATAGAATATTCAGGTATTTAAAGCCTGCTTTAAGCACTCTAATGTGCTCAAAGAAATTGTACCGGCCCAGGAGCACTAATGCATGTTTTTATATAGGAGGAATATATGAAAAATACAAGTATTTACTTAAATATAAGAACTCCACAGGTAATACGCTTACATACATAAAGGTATAGTACTAACTACAATTGTAAGTTGCACTACACAGACACCCGTATGAAGCACAAGTTCAACTACAAAAGTTTTAGCCGCAACAACTTTAATATACGCTATTGGAGCTGGAATTACCGCGGCTGCTGGCACCAGACTTGCCCTCCAATAGGTCCTTGTTAAAGGATTTAAAGTGTACTCATTCCAATTACAGGGCCTCGGATATGAGTCCTTTATTGTTATTGTTCGTCACTACTAGTCGTAGATACTACCATCAAAAGTTGATAGGGCAGACATTTGAAAGATCTGTCGTCGGTACAAGACGATACGATCTGCATGTTATCTAGAGTTCAACCAATAAAACGATCTTGCGATCGCTTGGTTATACCCTAATAAAAGCACACGTTCCAAAAGGTCCGTGTTTTAATTGCATGTATTAGCTCTAGAATTACCACAGTTATCAAAGTAACTGTTAACGATCTAAGGAACCATAACTGATGTAATGAGCCTTTTGCGGTTTCACTGTTAATTTCGTGTGTACTTAGAAATGCATGGCTTAATCTTTGAGGCAAGCATATAACTACTGGCAGGATCAACCAGAATGTTTTTATAATTTATAATATCATGTTCGTTAATTTACGTTTCACATTTTTTAAAATTCACCACATATTAAATCTATATGAAAATATATACGTATACTTAATATCATAAATAAAAATATATTAGGTAAAACAAGTCACATACTATGTTAAATAGTATGTAAAATGTTAAGGTTTCATTTATTAAAAATATTTAAAATAATTACACAAATTTTAGAAACTTTTTTTCCAGCGTACTTATCGTCCATACATCTGTATTAATCGAATTTCCACTGGATGCAATTGTTAAATTTTACGATAAAAGAAATCCCATTTGTTTACACGATGTAGTAACAATAAAATTATTACAAACAACATATCAACATATCATACCCCGGAAATATGCCACATAGTTGTTCAAACGCCGTATTCCTCGATGTCAAACAAGCCTTTGACAGAGTTTGGCATCCTGGTCTCCTGCAAAAGCTCAAGGGTAACCTCCCAAACGCCCACTTCTTGTTTCTGGCTTCATATCTGGAGAACCGAACATTCCGAGTTAAATGTAGGGAAACAGTGTCTAACACCAAACACATTCATGCTGGCGTCCCTCAAGAAAGTGTTCTGGGTCCGCTGCTCTATAACGTGTACACAGCTGACTTGCCCGTCACTGGGAACCCAATCGTGCGCGTTACCACGTACGCCGACGACACGGCATTTCTCACCATCTCGGAATTACCTGGCGAAGCTAGCTCACTAATGCAGATGCAATTGAACCTCGTCTACGACTGGACAAAGCGGTGGAATATTACAGTCAATGGCGACAAGTCAACTACGACTTCCTTTCAACTAGACACAATACCAGAAGAACCCAATTCCAAATATCTGGGAATAACGCTAGACAGGAAACTCACTTGGAGAGCACACCTAATAAAAAAGCGAAACCTGTGTGAGCAGCGACTAAAAGCCTACTACTGGCTTATGGGCAGGAGATCAAGGCTTTTCAGCTCCTCCAAGATTCTGACCTACAAGGCGATCATCAGACCAATCTGGACCTATGGAATCCAGCTGTGGGGTATAGCCTGCAGGACCAATATCCGGATCATTCAAACATCCGAAAACAAAGCATTACGCATCGCTACAAACGCACACATATATCATGATAACGCCACCATCCACGATGTACTCAAGTTCCCCTGGGTAAAAGACGAGATTGCCAAAAGCAGCAGACGATATATCAAGCGATTACACAACCATCCAAACACACTAGCCATTTGTCTGCTAGACAACAGCCATCAAAGGAGAATGCTCTGCAGAGCCCACCCAATGGATCATGGGACAATATAGCCATTTGACCTTCTGTCATGGAATAAGATAGCCATTTAACTCTCTCTAAGAAAACAACCATACTAAGTTCAATACATAAAATACACATAAGCTAAGTTTATAATTCTACAATTAAATGGTTGTTCACGAAGGATAGTATTATTTCAATAAACAAAAAGAAAAAACAAAAAAAAAAAATGAATAGGCTTTTTGACACATCATCTATAATGGCGATATTGTCTATATTAGTGTATATATATATATTGTTCTATTCTAAAAAATAATTGAATTCTTAATACTGGTAACAATTTTAAATATTTTTGTTCATCAAAAAATTTCAAAATATTGTATATTTCTAGATCTCAATACGCCTAATGTATTGTATATATAAATATTATTCTATGTTATATGCTCTCCGCAATAATTATTGACGTTTTAATAAAGGTATTGTGTATATATATTTTTTTTTTATATTCCATCCGTCAATTTCATATTTTCATATATATATATATATAGTGACATATCCATAGTCGCACCCACCCTTTAACATAACTTAGCACATAAGCATAAGCACAAGTATAAACATTTATAATATTGTAAACAAAGAGCCTGGTGATAACATCGACATTGGTCAAGATCAAACTGTCCCCCTTTGGTAGTCATAAACAATTCACCCTAAATATCACGCCACTGTCAATGTTCCCATCAGAGCACTATCCCACGCATAATTGCTGACGCAGCTCAAACTTTATTCAATTTTGATTCAAACTCTCTCAAAGCGAAGTTTGCTAAGCGACCCCAACAGTTAGATAAATTAATTCATATTCAGAAAGCAAATCTGAATTTACTCAACAAAAGTAGCCGTTAGTGAAAATAATAAATTGAAATATATTTTTTTATAGTAACTTAACGTGTAAAACTTAATTGGTGCAGCCGGTAGGATACGTCGGGAAAAAGTAAAGATCGCTAAAGGATAACGTAGAATCGCGACCGAAAGTGTTGTCGGAGTGTAATAAACATTTTCTCGAATACGTATCCGCACAAGAACCTTCGGGTCACTAGTAGCCTAATAACATTGACCCTTTGGGGAATAAAGCTACTACAGTTAATAACGACTGGCTTCGCATATCGTTTGATCCCTGCAATACGTTATTACTGGGTCTTTTTAAGACACACACACAAAAAAAAAAAAAACATTTGAGCAATAATCCATAATCTAAAAGAAAGTGCAAAGAAATAAATGTGCAAAATCTTGTTCTTTGATTAAAGTTCAAACCTACAAACTCAAAACTATTTAAAACAAAGAAAATCATCTAACGAAAAAAAAAGTGTATTACACCAAGATTACAATGGAATTATCAGAACAACACCTCAACCACGCCCTTTCACAACCTAGACAGGTGCCAAGCTTTGACGGATCAACTAAAAATCTAAACGCCTTCATTATAAGGATCGATTACATCCTACACCCTTATACAACCCGAGATGTTAGACAACACAGCATCTTATACGGAGCCATCGAATTGCAAGCCACAGGAGATGCTCAGAGAATTTCACAAAGGACAGCAGCCAACACTTGGCAGGAGCTGTAAAATGCATTGATTGAAGAATATAAAGTGCAGACACTATTTGAAGAACTCCTTCGAAGCTTATAAAACACGAATAACCAAGGAAACGTCCGTAAGTTCATCGAGGATCTTGAAAATAAATCTTTTGTTATATTAAATAAGTTAGCATTAGAAATTATACCTAGCAATATGACACTTTATACGAATGCTATGAATAACACAATCAAAGATGTTATTACAAAAAAATTACCAGATAGACTTTTCATGATGTTAGCCAGATACGACATTACGTCGATACAAAAACTAAAGCAAGTAGCTCAAAGAGAGGGATTATATGAAAATAGCGTTATTGAAAAACCTAAAAATAATAATGTTCAGGGAAAACAAAATAACAATCGTAAGAACATGGGAAATTCACAGCAAAATGCTAACCCAACCACTAGTTCAAGTGGTTATTCCAACACGAATCAGAGTAATCACGCACAAAATAAACAGCACAATAAGTCCAAAGACGATCAGAAAGCTCGCCAGGAGTTCCAACAGAAATTAAGTTAAGGTAGATTCCAAAATCCTTTAAACTATAAAATCAGTCCCATTCACGCTTGAATGCGCCAAACCCTCCAACTAAACGTCAAAGAGATAGTAACAGTGGGCAGATGGCAATATGGATATATCCGAAAATTTTCATCAGCAAGCCTCGGAACAAACAGAAGAAATCCATTCATAAAATTGATTATAAATGACGAAGTTCTAAAATGTGTCATTGACAGAGGTTCAACCATAAATCTAATGAAAACAAACCGCTTAAATTTTCTAGTGTACAACGAAACATTAAAGGTTCACACCATAAATGGTGTTATTGAATTAAAGCAAAGTATACGATTATGAGCAAGCAAAATTTGTCCGAGCAAACAAAAATTCTATATTCACGATTTATTTATATTAACTATATTTAACTTCGCTATTAATAACGAATTAATAGAAAACAATGAGTTTAGGCTAGAGCACCTAAACTCAGAAGAAAAAGAAAAAATTAAAAAAGTTTTACATGAATTTCGTGATATCCAGTACCATGAAGGTGACAATTTGACTTTCACTAGTACAATTAAACACAAAATTCTAAAAAACATGAGGACCCAAATTACAAGCGTCCATACAAATATCCTCAAATTTACGATGAAGAAGTAAATAAACAAATAAGCGATATGATAAAACAAAATATCATACGTAAATCCAAATCCCCTGACTGCGCAGCAGCAATAATCGTTCCAAAGAAAAACGATGCATCTGGAAAGCAAAAGTTCCGGCTAGTAATAGATTACCGCAATCTCAATGAATTAACTATTAATGATAAATACCCTATCCCGATCATGGATGCAATATTACACAAACTTGGAAAATGTTAATATTTCAGAACCATTGATCTAGCCAAAGGCTTCCACCAAATCCAAATCCTAAACATGGCCATTACGAGTACACTCGCATGCCATTTGGTCTTAAGAATGCACCTGCAACGTTCCAAAGTTGTATGAATAATCTCTTAGAAGTTAAATTTTTAAGGAATGTCTGGCCTACTTAGACGACATTATCATTTTTTCCATTTCATTGGAGGAACACATTTTATCGCTACAAAAGGTATTTAAGAAGCTTAGAGAAGTTAACTTAAAACTACAGTTAGATATATGCGAGCTTATGAGAAAAGAAACAGAATTTCTCGGTCACATTATCACAACTGAGGGTATAAAACCAAATCCCAGCAAGATACAAGCAATTGTCAAATTCCCAATTCCAAAAACCCCAAAAGAAATTAAATCATTTCTAGTATTACGTGGTTTCTATAGGAAATTTATACCAAATTTCGCTAATATAGTAAAACCATTAACACTTAAATTAATAAGTGGAGCAAATATCAATACAAATGACATAGACTACGGATTAGCGTTTGCCAAGCTAAAAGTTCTCATAACATCCGACCCAATTTTAATATACCCTAACTTCGAAAAACCATTTTCATTAACTACAGACGCGAGTAATGTGGCAATAGGGGCCTTCCTTTCTCAAGAGCATAAGCCCTTATGCTATGCAAGTAGAACTCTCAACGAGCATGAGTTAAATTATTCAACGATTGAAAAAGAATTTTAAGCAGTCGTTTGGGCCACTAAATACTTTAGGTCCTATCTCTTTGGTCGACAATTTCAAATCCTTAGTGATCACAGACCACTCGTCTGGTTAAATAACATGAAAGAACCTAACATGAAATTACAACGATGGAAAATCAAGCTAAATGAGTTTGATTTCCAAATTAAATACGTCCCAGGAAAAGAAAATTATGTGGCAGATGCTCTGTCCAGAATTCAATTAAATGAAAACTTCTTAGGCGAAGGTACAATTAGCGCAAGAGCAACCATACATAGTGCTCAAGAAGACAACAGTAACCATTTACAAATCACAGAAAGACATCTTAATTATTATAATCGACAAATAGAACTTGAAAAAGGAACCGAGAACGAAACAAAAGTTACGAATTACTTTCATAAATTCAACATAAAAATTACATACAAAGACATGACTAACGCGCATGCCAAAGAATTAATAAAAGCATGCATATGCACAAAGAAAGGTGTGCTATACTTCCAAAACGAAGCAGATTTTCCAATATTTCAAGAAGAAATAATAAGTCCGTATAATTCAACAAAGTCAATGAAAACTAGTACAAAATTAATAGTCCTTCAAAGTTACGCAGAATTCAAAGAACTAATATTAAAAAAACACAAAGAATTATTACATCCAGGAATTGAAAAAACTACAAATTGGTTCAAACAAACCAACTATTTCCCAGTCTATCAAAATTGAATTCAAAATCTAATAAATGAATGTGAGATTTGCAACATCGCAAAAACAGAACACAGTGATACAAAATTAACTTTCGAAATAACTCCGGAAATCGCTAATATCCCAGAAAAATATGTAATGGATTTTTACATAGTAGGAGAAAAACAATTTTTATCTTGCATTGATATCTATTCAAAATTTGCATCATTAATAGAAATAAAAAGTAGAGACTGGTTAGAAACCAAACGAGCTATATTACAAGTGATCAACCAGACAAAGACTCAGCTTTTATGTGCACAGCTTTACAATTACGTCTTAAATCAGAAGCAGTAAATATTATTATAACCACTAGTAAAAATGGTATATCCGACGTAGAACGATTTCAAAAGACAGTTAACGAAAATAAACTCACAAAATTTGAAACTATACTCTACACAATCATAAAACAAAGCACAAAACGACTAACAGAACACCAGGACATATACATATACGCAGGTACACCAGAGTATGACACTCAAGCTAATAAAGAAAAACTAATAAATAACCTCAACAAAAAACGAACAAATTATGAAATTGACACTAGATACAAACATTCACCATTAGTTAAATAAAAGACGACAACCCCGTTCAAGAAAATAGGAGAACTAAGACAAATCGACGACCAACATTTTGAGGAAACAAACAGAGGCAGGAAAATAACACATTGCAAAACCAATTTCAAAAAGAACGAGAAAGAAGGGCTATCTTCGGCACGCCAAAGATCTAATACCTTTGCAGACCCAACCTTTTCATAATGCTCATAGTGCTTTGCCCCTATCTAAGAAGTACCGGGAAAATAGTATATGCCGAGTTTGGTCAAGATATCTTGGTAATCAAAATGTTATTTCATACGACTTAACTTTCGACCCATCGTTCCTATGGCAGCTATATGATAGAGTGGTCCGATCTTAATAGGATTTTGCATATATATGAGGAGCATAGTAAAACTAATAAATGCCGAGTTTGGTCAAGATATCTTGAAAAACAAAATGTTTTTTCATCCAAAAACTTAATTTTCGACCGATCATTCCTATGGCAGCTCTATGATATAACGGTCCGATATTAATAGGATTTTGCACATATATGAAGAGTAAAGTAAAACTAATAAATGCCGAGTTTGGTCAAGATATCTTGAAAAACAAAATGTTTTTTCATCCAAAAACTTAATTTTCGACCGATCGATCCTATGGCAGCTATATGATATAGTGGTCCAATCTTAATAGGATTTTGCATATATATGAGGAGTAAAGAAAACTAATAAGTGCCGAGTTTGGTCAAGATATCTTGAAAAACAAAATGTTTTTCATACAAAAACTTAATTTTCGACCGATCGTTCCTATGGCAGCTATATGATATAGTGGTCCGATCTTAATAGGATTTTGCATATATATGAGGAGTAAAATAAAACTAATAAATGCCGAGTTTGGCATTATTTGGAACATTAGATCAAGAAGACAAAACAGAAATTGAATTTAACTTACAACATTTTACAGAATATATAGAAGACATTGAGATGGGAATGCAGCTCACAACATTAGGAATTTTTAACCCAAAATTACTAAAACATGAATATATGTTGCATGTTAATTCTGAGAAATTGTTGAATACAAAAACTTCCACTTGGTTTAAATCAGATACAAACGAAATACTGATAATATCCCATATTCCTCCAGAAATAATAAAAAATCCCGCTTTTCGAAATAATTCCATACCCGGATGATAATAATAACATTTTGACAGAAATAGCTCATGAAAAATATTTTACCCAAGACAAAAAAGTTTATAGCAAAGAAACAAACAAATTAATAAATAACGAATGTTTGACAGGAATTTTAGAGCAAATAACATCAGAATGTAGTTATACTAAAATTTTGCTTCATTTTCAAATCAACTTCGTAGAACCAAATATAATTTTAACTTGGAATTTACCGAAAACTATATTAAATCATAATTGTATAAATAACGAAATAACAATAGAAGGAAACAATATAATAAAAATCTTTAATTGTTCACTGCAAATTAATGAAATGACAATTTCAAACAATATGTTAGATTATACTCAAAGCATTTACGTAAGCAACGATGTTATAAAATTAGAACCACTTTCGTTTGTACAAACGAAAAAAAAAGTATAAATGAACATACAAAATTTAACAATGTATTCCAGATAAATACAATAACCATATTTGTAATCATATTAATGAGTTTAACACTTTATTTGACATATAAATTCAAAAGCATACCTAAGAAATTAATTATAAAATATAAAAAACCCAAAGTAGAAGAACCACCTACAATAATAGGAGATACACCAACTGTAAAAGAAGAAAATGTTACACTATATCCAAACTTAAACACCTGACGACAGGCACTTTTCTAATGGTTGGGGGAGTGACATATCCATAGTCGCACCCACCCTTTAACATAACTTAGCGCATAAGCATAAACACAAGTATAAACATTTCTAATATTGTAAACAAAGAGCCTGGTGATAACATCGACATTGGTCAAAATCAAACTGTGTCCCTTTGGTAGACATAAACAATTCACCCTAAATATCACGCCACTGTCAATGTTCCCATCAGAGCACTATCCCACGCATAATTTCTGACGCAGCTCAAACCTCACTCAATTTTGACTCAAACTCTCTCAAATCGAAGTTTTCTAAGCGACCGCAACAGTTAGATAAATTAGTTCATATTCGGGAAGCAAATCTGAATGTACTCAACAAAAGTAGCCGTTAGTGAAAATAATAAATTGAGATATATTTTTTTATAGTAACTTTACGTGTAAAACTTAATTATATATGTCAAAGCGGCCGTAGGGTCAGAATTTTTTACACTTTGGGCAGCGAGTCCCGGCATCTTTGTTGGTGGCATTTGCTTCTCTTTTCTAAACTTCACAGTGCACAATTACGTCCGTTCGCTCAGATCATTTACTTCTGTCTGTCCACATCAATCCTTTGCCTCGCAACGCAACGAAAAGTAACGAAACCCAGCCGTAACCGCTTTTGCTTCTTGCAACGCAACGAAAACCAGCCGTAACCGCTTTTGCTTCTTGCAACGCAACGAAAACCAGCCGTAACCGCTTTTCCTTCTTGCAACGCTTTCTTCGTGTCCTTACACGAATCAGCTTACAATGAACTCCACGCTCACCAACAACTCTATGCACGGGTCTGACTCAGTGAGAGAATTAACAGTTAGTCCTCTCACCGACTCTCAGTGATATAAAAAATACAAGTCGACAATGACAGTTACTCTGTTTTCTCTATTCTACTTTCTTTTAATTTCGACTCATACAATATTCATGTTGCTGTACTTAAATTCGAATAACAATAACAATAACAATAGCAATGCTCCGACACGGCCAATTCTGACAATTACATATCCTCGTGTATAAATTTAGCAATTCATGTTGATATGCTCCGCTCAAGTGTTCTTTCGCCTTTCCTTAAATCAATGTTAAAATAATCTTTACAACTTATTTGATAGCCAAATCATACAGATGAATGTCCAGATAGCGCACCAAGTCTACCTATGTTTCTCGAAGAGGCCTTTTGATCATGACGTTACACATTTATGCGCCTGTTTCAACGCTAGTACCTTCACTGGCACTGTCTCTTGCGTCTGTTTCAACGCCAACACCTGTACCTTCACTGGTACCAATTGCGTCTGTTTCAACGCCAACACCTTTACTTTCACTGGTACCAATTGCGTCTGTTTCAACGCTACTACTCATCATATCCTCATCCATCTCCGCAGAAACTGTCTCGACCGGTAACGCTCTTAAACACTCATGAGGATACTTGTAGGATCGCTTGCTTGTTAATGATTTCAAACAATATCGGTCTCCTTCAAGTACTTCTGTTATGACAAATGGGCCTTTAAATTTGGGATCTAGTTTGGTCTGATTTCTCTCTTCACACTTGAGCAGAACATGATCACCCACTTTATGCTTTACAACGTTTGCTTTGCCTTTATCGCTTCTGTTCTTATCATAATAGGCATTATTTTCTATATTCTCTTTTGCTTGCGCTCTTAGATTTTGTAGATTATCATATTTTTCATCAACAATGTTCGATAGCATCCCTAATGGTCTTACATCTTTTCCAATTAAAAGTTGTAACGGACTAAACTTAGTGACCCGATTGACTGTGCAATTTATTGCTAACTGTACCTCTTTTAATGCCTCTTGCCACGAACGTTGGCCCGTCTCTACCGCTGTTAGTAAACTTTTAAGTGTACTCATTACGCGTTCGACCTGTCCATTTGCTCGACTAGCTCCTGTGGCAATTAAATGCAACTCGATGTTATGTGCAGAGCAAAATTCCTTAAACCCAGATCCTGGAAAGCATCGCCCCTGATCTGCTATGATACGGGATGGTACACCAAACAAGGAAATAACCACCTTCAGTGATACTATACAATTAGCTGCATCTATCTTCAGTGTATGGTGCAAATAAACGTACTTTGTAAACGCATCTATAAAGACTATAACATACTCTTTTTGGTCTTTCTTACCACTTAGTTTACCGGTGATGTCTACATGTACCGTATGCCAGGGTATTTCGATTTTAGGAATCGGATGCATCTCTTGTTGAATTTTCCCAGATTGCGGTTTCGATAGCTTGCACGTGATGCAATTATCAACAAACTTTCGTACGTATTTCGTCATACCTTCAAACCAGTAACAACTGTACACTTTATCGAGGGTCTTCTCCCAACCAAGGTGCATTATAGCCTCATGAATGTGGTTAATGACAGCCCATCTATAAGATCTTGGAACTACAGGTAACCAACGGGTTCTACCATTTCTTTGAATTTTACGATACAGCAAGCCTAGTCTCAACTCATACGTACTGGCAACATTCTCGTTTAATTCATTGTTTTTTAGTTTAGAGATTAAAGATGTCATTTCGAGATCTCGCTGCTGTTCAGCTATAAGCCAGGTGTCACTTAATTCAGTTAAGTCTACCCGCATTTCAGGAGCTTTGACAGCAAACTGTAACTTTTTTGTTATTGGGTTTCTTGAGAAGAAGTCTACATGCGCCATGCGTTTTTCCTTTCTATACACAATATCGAATTCAAAAGATTGCAAGTACAACCACCATCGATATACCTTGTCATCTAACTCAATCTTTTGTTGACTTGCCTTTAAAGAGTTACAGTCAGTATATACTGTAAATTTGATACCTTTTAAATAATGTTGATAATATTTTACTGCGTTAAATACTGCCAAGGTTTCCAAAAGATATGAGTTATACCTGGATTCTGCTGGGGTTGTACATTTACTGTAATACTCGATGACATGGTTTCTATCATTTATTTTGTGCATGAGTATTGCACCATAACCCACAGAGCTAGCATCTGTATGCAGCTCAACCGGATATTGTGGATCGAAAATGGTTAATACCGGGCTACGGGTCAGTGCAAAGATTATCTCCTTTCTCACTATTTCATGACTTTCTTTCCAATCAAAACTATTATTGCCTTTAGACGTAAGACAAAATAGAGGCTTTAAAGTTTCGGAGAATTTCGGCACGAATTGTCTAAAGTATGATGCTAATCCAATGAACTGTCTTAGCTGCGTAACCGTTTGCGGCGGTGGCAATTCAACTAATGCCTACAATTTTCGAGGATTAGGTCTAAGCTCACCTGCCTCTACTTCGTAACCCAAATACTCTATTTTTGATTTTAAAAATGTACATTTTTCGAAATTAAATGAGAATCCAGCTTGAATAAGAATTTCTATGACTTTCTGCAATCTTGAAATTGCCTCATCTTTAGTTTCGGCCACGACCAATACATCATCTA
Source organism: Drosophila virilis (assembly GCF_030788295.1). Lineage (NCBI taxonomy): Eukaryota > Metazoa > Arthropoda > Insecta > Diptera > Drosophilidae > Drosophila > Drosophila virilis. The sequence continues at coordinate 48,634 of NW_027212928.1, read as the reverse complement.
TGTAAACCACAACATACGAATACGAAAGTGGCCCCAACGCTTTTATTATTGCCCGCTGAAACACCGACGGAGCATTTTTTAAACCAAACGGCATTGCCAAAACTCAAATTGCCCTTCTGGCGTTACAAATGCTGTACGCTCTACTGAATCTGGGTGAATAGGTATTTGGTAAAATCCGCTGGCCATGTCCAAACAAGAAAAATACCTACCCCCACGTAACCTTGCAATTTGGTCGGAGATAAGAGGCAATGGAAATTTATCCGAAACTGTGTTAGCGTTAAGCTCCCTATAGTCGACGCATAAGCGATCAGTTCCGTTTTTCTTTCTTACCAATAAAATCGGACTCGCAAATGGGGAACAGCTCGGTCTTATAATATTTGCCGCCATCAACTCATTAATTTTTTCGCGAACAGTTTGCTTCTCATCTACACTAAGCCTATATGGTCGCCTTTGTACCGTTTTATTTGGATCTATTAACCGAATTTCCAACTGGCCTGTGTTAACCTGTTTCTTTGGAACGCCAGAGATAAAATGTTCCATCTATGGTTTCAAAACGTTTATTAAACGGCTCTTGTCATCTTCGTCTAACTCTACATTTTGGTTAATACATTCTTCATATGTTTTGGGTTCAGTAACAACATTAATCAGCTTTACTTTATAAATGCAGAATCTGTCTGACTCGATCGTCACTCCGAAACCTTGACTTAAAATTTCCCTGCCTATCAAAACATCGTGTTTCAAATACTTGTCCATAATGACATGGAATAACATTTCCAAAATAAAGTCATTAATGGTTACATTGATCAAAATTTGCGTGGAGCTACATACAGAATCGTTTCCAATACCCTTAAGCATTACTACGTTAAAAAGTCTTTTTCCAGAGAATTTTCCAGCTGCGCTTTCCTTAATGAGTGTACACTCGGCTCCAGAGTCAAAACAAAAATCAACGGACTCACCAGAATGAACGAGCACACCTTTTGGTTCCATTACCGAACATATGTTCACTCACACACGTTGGATTTTTGCTCTTTTGTCCTCATACCAAACGTCCAGCATGCCCGCTTCCCAATGGTTGTGATTCGCGATTTTTCTTCTGGCGGCAGTCTGCGATTTTTTTCAAACGATGTTTGAAAACTTCTGCTACTTCCTTTCAGGTCCCACAGTAGTTTCTGCTTTCGAAGTCTCTTGACGCTGCCCGATTTCATATACCTGCAATTGTTGCTGTAATTCGTTTCGCGATTTGATGTTTGTGGTGCACACAAGCTTTTTTAGTCTGCTGTCCAGTTGCGCAGTACGCGCAAGCACAACTGACACCAACAATTCCGCCAGCTCCATATTTTTCATTTTCGTCATTAACGAAGTGACGAGTCGGCTTGCATACGACGACATGCACTCTCCAGTCCCTGGGCGTCCGTCTAGCAGCTTAAGAAATGTTGCTGTGGTTGTCTCTACGCCGACAAATCTTTGCGTAAAAAGTTGCTTGAACTCAACCCAAGTCATGCCAGGAAAACAGATTTGTGAAAGCCATTGCGATGCACTGCCCTCCAAAGCTTTACTGAGGGCAATCACGAGCGCACAACCCTCAAGTGGATTTTCAATAAAAATTATATCGGCCGTAATACTCCAAGCACATGCATCAGCACCGGTAGCTTCGGGGTTGTATTTGGGTAAAAACACCGTCTTTGACTCACGAGGCGCTGCGCTTCTATTTTGTTGCTCCAAAATTTGACACAACTGAGAGTTAGGAGGATCCAATTCCACTTCTGATGTCGAAGCGGCCGTAGGGTCAGAATTTTTTACACTTTGGGCAGCGAGTCCCGGCATCTTTGTTGGTGGCATTTGCTTCTCTTTTCTAAACTTCACAGTGCACAATTACGTCCGTTCGCTCAGATCATTTACTTCTGTCTGTCCACATCAATCCTTTGCCTCGCAACGCAACGAAAAGTAACGAAACCCAGCCGTAACCGCTTTTGCTTCTTGCAACGCAACGAAAACCAGCCGTAACCGCTTTTGCTTCTTGCAACGCAACGAAAACCAGCCGTAACCGCTTTTCCTTCTTGCAACGCTTTCTTCGTGTCCTTACACGAATCAGCTTACAATGAACTCCACGCTCACCAACAACTCTATGCACGGGTCTGACTCAGTGAGAGAATTAACAGTTAGTCCTCTCACCGACTCTCAGTGATATAAGAAATACAAGTCGACAATGACAGTTACTCTGTTTTCTGTATTCATCTTTCTTTTAATTTCGACTCATACAATATTCATGTTGCTGTACTTAAATTCGAATAGCAATAACAATAACAATAGCAATGCTCCGACATATATATATATATCAATATTGTTTTAAGTATTGAATATATATATTCTTCTATCCTAAATATAAAATATTTGAAAGCAACGTAGATGAACAAATTACGTAGAGTAGGCATACAAACATCAATAAATATATAACAATTATAAATTGATAATATATTTTAAGCGAATGTATAACCCAATTATACGAATTATATTCGGCTAGTGGTCCTTTTTTCGAATCATCAAGCAAAAGATAAGCTTTAGTGGATCGCAGTATGGCAGCTGCTCAACCACTTACAACACCTTGCCTGTTACAAAAGTCGTTTACAATTGATTCTAGGCTTTGACATTGTATTAAATAATGTTTTCAAATATAACTAGCGCGGCATCAGATGATCGAAGATCCTCCCAATTTACTATGTTATAAATAACATTGGCATCACATCCATTGTCGTTAGTAAAATAAATAAAAAACTTTTAATGGTTTAGAAGCCATACAATGCAAATTGCCCCTTATTTATCATTGCAGACCAGTACAGATACGACCAAAGACAATATAAACACTAAGATGAGTAACGCCCATACATTTGAATGCGACGCAAAATTTCTTGCCTTTCATCTGGTCTTTGAGGCTTCGTAAGGCATGCCTGCCTTCAGCAAAGCTGGTCGATTCGGCTTAGCGTCGCTTCGTTTTCGAAGTACATTGAGCGAAAAAGTTTAGAATTTACGATCGACGCAAAGTGCTTGTGCTTTATCTATGAAATGCATGCTTTATTTAAATGATGTAACCTTAGATATTAACGATTAATTTTACAGGAAAATTTAAGAACTTATATAATTTTTACACAAGGCGCTTCTTGAGCAATAATTTTTTTTAAGAAAATAGCACACATAGATTGATTTCACTTTTCTTTTTTGACAGTGTATGCTTGAGATAAGTTCTTGTCTCAGCCTATAGCGTGCGTGCACCTTTGGTTGTATGCGTGAATTATACATGCACAAGAACTTTAAAGTATGTGTGTATGTGTTGTTATTCACTGCTCTGGCTTTAGTTGGCAAGAAATTAATTTTGTTAGTTTTCTAGCGCAGATCATGACCTATCCAAAATTTATGTTGATATATGAATGCATTTTGTGTACTGAGCTTGGCTACACAGAAAATATGTATTTCTAAGTCGATGCAAATATTTACATAATTTCTCTAAATTAAATTGATATTATTTTTGCTCTTCAGTTATGAAATAAAAGAGTTCTAAAAACTAAAATTTCATTTCAAGTCGACTCAAAGGTCATATTTAAATATAACCCCCTCGCGGTGTTCCCTGCGTACTTTGTTCTTTATAATTCGAACAAAAACAAATAAAATAAAACAAAATAAAAATTAATTAAATTTATCTTTGAAAACGACAAATTGCACTTTTATTTACTTAATTTATTTTGTACTTCTTAAAAATAATAATAATTTAATTAATAATTTCAAATATAAGAAATTTCATAAATATTTGCTTCGACCTAAAAAAATTTTGTTTTCCTCAGTACACAAAATGCATTCATACATCAACAGAAATTTTGGGTAGGTCGTGATCTGCGCTAAAAAACTAAGGAAATTGTTTCTTTGCCAGCCAGAGACTTTGCCAGATCAGTGGATACCAACACATTCAAATATACTGCTATGTATGTATATTCACACGCATACAAACATAATTGCTTGCACGGCCCTCATAAAGCCGAAGCTAAGAGCAAATTCTATTTTTAGCTTTTTCGTTCTCTCGGCTGTGACAGCGCAATGCTACGGATTTCGTTTTCGTTCGCAATTTAAAAAAAAATCAAACTGCATAGTATCATTTTGTTGTATGGCGTTACTCATCTTAGTGATTATATTGTCTTTGATACGACCTTAGAGGCGTTCAGGCATAATCCAACGGACGTAGCATCATACCACTGTTCGCTCGAACAAGTATTGTGCCATTGGTCCGTACCTGCGGTTCCTCTCGTACTGCTCAGGAATGCTGTCGCAACAACGTCTTGTGATTAGTAGGGTAACCTGTCTCACGAGGGTCTAAGCCCAGCTCACGTTCCCTTGCATGGGTGAACCAGAGCCGACATCGGAGGATCAAAAAGCGCCGTCGCTAAAGACGCTTGGCCACCACAAGCCAGTTATCCCTATGGTAACTTTTCTGACATTTCTTGTTAAAAACTCTTTAAACCATAAGGATCGATAGGCCAAACTTTTGCTGTCCGTGTGTGTACCAAACGCCGAGATCAAGTCAGCATTTGCGCTTTTGCTCAATGTGTAGTTTCTGTCCGCCTACCTAGCCTACCTGGCAATGTCCTTGAATTGGATCATACCTGAGTAATTAGAGATATACCAAATTTTTAAATCAATAATACATAAATGCATTCTCTCATTAAAGAATTGGTTTGCGATTATATTACAAAAAAAATATAACATCAAAGACCAATACTAGAAGACAAAATAATTATATCCGTGTAATGGCTAGGAAATGATACAAGTTCCATCTAATCAAGTAAGGTAATAATAAGAATAGTGGTATTTCATTGTCGATACCAAACCGAAGTCTAATATCTCCTACTTTTTATTCACCTCTTATGTCTCCTTACACTGCCAGATTAGAGTCAAGCTTAAACGGGTATTCTTTCCGCGCTATTTATTCCAAGGCCGTTCCGTTGGCAGTAGTTTCGCTAGATAATAGATAGGGACAGAAATAGTCAGTGGGCTTAACGTGAGGATCTGTCATGTTGGCTTAATCTCACGGTATTCGAAAATACAACAAGCCGAAATAATGCGTCGGACTATCTCCCCTCCAAGACACTGTCCCTGCTCGAACAGTATCCCTTCGGTACCAATTGAATGAGGCCGGTCCAAAACCTCATAAAAAGCTATGTTTTGGTTGAAGCGCAACTCCACGTTGAGCAAGCTCTACCCGCGATTTGGGTATAAACCACAGCCACTACGACACTCCCCGAAGGGCCGCAACCAAAAAGTCAGGACGGAACAAGTTCCGTGGGCTCCTGGCTTTACTTAGAGTATTGGTCTTAGAGTTTGGCCGTTGATGTATACTAGCCAGTTTGGCCTCCACCGGCCAAAGAATGGGTCGTCTTAATGTTTTCGCAGCTCGAATTAGCTGGTTGTCCGAATCAACCTCAGACAATCAGCCAGGATCACCTCGAGGAGGCCCCTAATAATTATATGTGGGGCACAATGTGCCTTCGAGTCGACTTGACTAATGGTTTACGAAATACGCAACATGCCCTTCTACATCGGTCCATTAAACCCCAGTAGATAGGAACTTGAAAGTCAAAGGGCTTAACGTGAGTACCTGCCACGATTGGTTAATCTCACGGTTCCTAGTATAGGATTAATTCAAGCGTCAATCACCGCCTCCTTGGAACATCAAATCCGCAGGTACCAATTAAAGACCCGACTGTTTGGTTGTGACTTCTACCTTGGTTTGGCACGAGGACTACCTATGCCTCTTCCGTAACAAACGTCGCCTGGAAAATGCAGCTCTAGCAAACTCACTCATTCTTCTAACTCTAACACGAGTAGAGAGTGATTGACTTACGTCAAACCCGCCACTAACCTCACTTATACCCATCTTCCTCAGATCTCGAAGATCTGCATACCTTGTGCACTCACAGAGAACATGCTCCCATGTCACAGCAGCCGAGCCACAACGGCATTCTGGACTGTCATAAAGGTTCCTCGAATGCAAAAATGCATTGAGGGAACCGTGACCAGTCAACAGGAATTCAAGACTCAGGCCGAACCCAAAGTCTGGTCGGCTGCTGGCAAATGTAACCTCCCGTATAAACCTTTCGCCTTGCCAGTCAGACAGAACACACCTTTTCACCAATCTCTTGCATTCACTAAGACCTAAACTCTCCCATCCCTACCCGCTAGCCAATCATCCTGCAGCAATGGCAGGCGCCTCTTGATCCTGTACATCAAGGCTCGAAGCCTGATCTCCAAGTCAAGAGGGGCTACTCATAACACTACCTGAATTGCCAGATAGATCCCTGCGGACAGCCACGAACCACATCTATGCTCACACATTTACACCGCCCTTCAGCACACGCACGTCTGCCAGAGAAATCGGTTTTCCAGAGAGCTAATTCTTGGCACCCGCATTCATTCAACCTGGTAGGGTCAGAATTTTTTACACTTTGAGCAGCGAGTCCCGGCATCTTTGTTGGTGGCATTTGCTTCTATTCTCTAAGCTTCACAGTGCACAATCACGTCCGTTCGATCAGACCATTTACTTCTGTCTGTCCACATCAATCCTTTGCCTCGCAACGCAACGAAAAGTAACGAAAACCAGCCGTAACCGCTTTTGCTTCTTGCAACGCAACGAAAACCAGCCGTAACCGCTTTTCCTTCTTGCAACGCTTTCTTCGTGTCCTTACACGAATCAGCTTACAATGAACTGCACGCACACCAACAACTCTATGCACGGGTCTCACTCAGTGAGAGAATTAACAGTCCTCTCACCGACTCTCAGTGATATAAGAAATACAAGTCGACAATGACAGTTACTCTGTTTTCTGTATTCATCTTTCTTTTAATTTCGACTCATACAATATTCATGTTGCTGTACTTAAATTCGAATAGCAATAACAATAACAATAGCAATGCTCCGACATATATATATATATCAATATTGTTTTAAGTATTGAATATATATATTCTTCTATCCTAAATATAAAATATTTGAAAGCAACGTAGATGAACAAATTACGTAGAGTAGGCATACAAACATCAATAAATATATAACAATTATAAATTGATAATATATTTTAAGCGAATGTATAACCCAATTATACGAATTATATTCGGCTAGTGGTCCTTTTTTCGAATCATCAAGCAAAAGATAAGCTTTAGTGGATCGCAGTATGGCAGCTGCTCAACCACTTACAACACCTTGCCTGTTACAAAAGTCGTTTACAATTGATTCTAGGCTTTGACATTGTATTAAATAATGTTTTCAAATATAACTAGCGCGGCATCAGATGATCGAAGATCCTCCCAATTTACTATGTTATAAATAACATTGGCATCACATCCATTGTCGTTAGTAAAATAAATAAAAAACTTTTAATGGTTTAGAAGCCATACAATGCAAATTGCCCCTTATTTATCATTGCAGACCAGTACAGATACGACCAAAGACAATATAAACACTAAGATGAGTAACGCCCATACATTTGAATGCGACGCAAAATTTCTTGCCTTTCATCTGGTCTTTGAGGCTTCGTAAGGCATGCCTGCCTTCAGCAAAGCTGGTCGATTCGGCTTAGCGTCGCTTCGTTTTCGAAGTACATTGAGCGAAAAAGTTTAGAATTTACGATCGACGCAAAGTGCTTGTGCTTTATCTATGAAATGCATGCTTTATTTAAATGATGTAACCTTAGATATTAACGATTAATTTTACAGGAAAATTTAAGAACTTATATAATTTTTACACAAGGCGCTTCTTGAGCAATAATTTTTTTTAAGAAAATAGCACATTTAGATTAATTTCACTTTTCTTTTTTGACAGTGTATGCTTGAGATAAGTTCTTGTCTCAGCCTATAGCGTGCGTGCACCTTTGGTTGTATGCGTGAATTATACATGCACAAGAACTTTAAAGTATGTATGTATGTGTTGTTATTCACTGCTCTGGCTTTAGTTGGCAAGAAATTAATTTTGTTAGTTTTCTAGCGCAGATCATGACCTATCCAAAATTTATGTTGATATATGAATGCATTTTGTGTACTGAGCTTGGCTACGCAGAAAATATGTATTTCTAAGTCGATGCAAATATTTACATAATTTCTCTAAATTAAATTGATATTATTTTTGCTCTTCAGTTATGAAATAAAAGAGTTCTAAAAACTAAAATTTCATTTCAAGTCGACTCAAAGGTCATACTTAAATATAACCCCCTCGCGGTGTTCCCTGCGTACTTTGTTCTTTATAATTCGAACAAAAACAAATAAAATAAAACAAAATAAAAATTAATTAAATTTATCTTTGAAAACGACAAATTGCACTTTTATTTACTTAATTTATTTTGTATTTCTTAAAAATATTAATAATTTAATTAATAATTTCAAATATAAGAAATTTCATAAATATTTGCTTCGACCTAAAAAAATTTTGTTTTCCTCAGTACACAAAATGCATTCATACATCAACAGAAATTTTGGGTAGGTCGTGATCTGCGCTAAAAAACTAAGGAAATTGTTTCTTTGCCAGCCAGAGACTTTGCCAGATCAGTGGATACCAACACATTCAAATATACTGCTATGTATGTATATTCACACGCATACAAACATAATTGCTTGCACGGCCCTCATAAAGCCGAAGCTAAGAGCAAATTCTATTTTTAGCTTTTTCGTTCTCTCGGCTGTGACAGCGCAATGCTACGGATTTCGTTTTCGTTCGCAATTTAAAAAAAAATCAAACTGCATAGTAGCATTTTGTTGTATGGCGTTACTCATCTTAGTGATTATATTGTCTTTGATACGACTTTAGAGGCGTTCAGGCATAATCCAACGGACGTAGCATCATACCACTGTTCGCTCGAACAAGTATTGTGCCATTGGTCCGTACCTGCGGTTCCTCTCGTACTGCTCAGGAATGCTGTCGCAACAACGTCTTGTGATTAGTAGGGTAACCTGTCTCACGAGGGTCTAAGCCCAGCTCACGTTCCCTTGCATGGGTGAACCAGAGCCGACATCGGAGGATCAAAAAGCGCCGTCGCTAAAGACGCTTGGCCACCACAAGCCAGTTATCCCTATGATAACTTTTCTGACATTTCTTGTTAAAAACTCTTTAAACCATAAGGATCGATAGGCCAAACTTTTGCTGTCCGTGTGTGTACCAAACGCCGAGATCAAGTCAGCATTTGCGCTTTTGCTCAATGTGTAGTTTCTGTCCGCCTACCTAGCCTACCTGGCAATGTCCTTGAATTGGATCATACCTGAGTAATTAGAGATATACCAAATTTTTAAATCAATAATACATAAATGCATTCTCTCATTAAAGAATTGGTTTGCGATTATATTACAAAAAAAATATAACATCAAAGACCAATACTAGAAGACAAAATAATTATATCCGTGTAATGGCTAGGAAATGATACAAGTTCCATCTAATCAAGTAAGGTAATAATAAGAATAGTGGTATTTCATTGTCGATACCAAACCGAAGTCTAATATCTCCTACTTTTTATTCACCTCTTATGTCTCCTTACACTGCCAGATTAGAGTCAAGCTTAAACGGGTATTCTTTCCGCGCTATTTATTCCAAGGCCGTTCCGTTGGCAGTAGTTTCGCTAGATAATAGATAGGGACAGAAATAGTTAGTGGGCCTAACGTGAGGATCTGTCATGTTGGCTTAATCTCACGGTATTCGAAAATACAACAAGCCGAAATAATGCGTCGGACTATCTCCCCTCCAAGACACTGTCCCTGCTCGAACAGTATCCCTTCGGTACCAATTGAATGAGGCCGGTCCAAAACCTCATAAAAAGCTATGTTTTGGTTGAAGCGCAACTCCACGTTGAGCAAGCTCTACCCGCGATTTGGGTATAAACCACAGCCACTACGACACTCCCCGAAGGGCCGCAACCAAAAAGTCAGGACGGAACAAGTTCCGTGGGCTCCTGGCTTTACTTAGAGTATTGGTCTTAGAGTTTGGCCGTTGATGTATACTAGCCAGTTTGGCCTCCACCGGCCAAAGAATGGGTCGTCTTAATGTTTTCGCAGCTCGAATTAGCTGGTTGTCCGAATCAACCTCAGACAATCAGCCAGGATCACCTCGAGGAGGCCCCTAATAATTATATGTGGGGCACAATGCACAATGCCTTCGAGTCGACTTGACTAATGATTTACGAAATACGCAACATGCCCTTCTACATCGGTCCATTAAACCCCAGTAGATAGGAACTTGAAAGTCAAAGGGCTTAACGTGAGTACCTGCCACGATTGGTTAATCTCACGGTTCCTAGTATAGGATTAATTCAAGCGTCAATCACCGCCTCCTTGGAACATCAAATCCGCAGGTACCAATTAAAGACCCGACTGTTTGGTTGTGACTTCTACCTTGCTTTGGCACGAGGACTACCTATGCCTCTTCCGTAACAAACGTCGCCTGGAAAATGCAGCTCTAGCAAACTCACTCATTCTTCTAACTCTAACACGAGTAGAGAGTGATTGACTTACGTCAAACCCGCCACTAACCTCACTTATACCCATCTTCCTCAGATCTCGAAGATCTGCATACCTTGTGCACTCACAGAGAACATGCTCCCATGTCTCAGCAGCCGAGCCACAACGGCATTCTGGACTGTCATAAAGGTTCCTCGAATGCAAAAATGCATTGAGGGAACCGTGACCAGTCAACAGGAATTCAAGACTCAGGCCGAACCCAAAGTCTGGTCGGCTGCTGGCAAATGTAACCTCCCGTATAAACCTTTCGCCTTGCCAGTCAGACAGAACACACCTTTTCACCAATCTCTTGCATTCACTAAGACCTAAACTCTCCCATCCCTACCCGCTAGCCAATCATCCTGCAGCAATGGCAGGCGCCTCTTGATCCTGTACATCAAGGCTCGAAGCCTGATCTCCAAGTCAAGAGGGGCTACTCATAACACTACCTGAATTGCCAGATAGATCCCTGCGGACAGCCACGAACCACATCTATGCTCACACATTTACACCGCCCTTCAGCACACGCACGTCTGCCAGAGAAATCGGTTTTCCAGAGAGCTAATTCTTGGCACCCGCATTCATTCAACCTGGTAGGGTCAGAATTTTTTACACTTTGAGCAGCGAGTCCCGGCATCTTTGTTGGTGGCATTTGCTTCTATTCTCTAAGCTTCACAGTGCACAATCACGTCCGTTCGATCAGACCATTTACTTCTGTCTGTCCACATCAATCCTTTGCCTCGCAACGCAACGAAAAGTAACGAAAACCAGCCGTAACCGCTTTTGCTTCTTGCAACGCAACGAAAACCAGCCGTAACCGCTTTTCCTTCTTGCAACGCTTTCTTCGTGTCCTTACACGAATCAGCTTACAATGAACTGCACGCACACCAACAACTCTATGCACGGGTCTCACTCAGTGAGAGAATTAACAGTCCTCTCACCGACTCTCAGTGATATAAGAAATACAAGTCGACAATGACAGTTACTCTGTTTTCTGTATTCATCTTTCTTTTAATTTCGACTCATACAATATTCATGTTGCTGTACTTAAATTCGAATAGCAATAACAATAACAATAGCAATGCTCCGACATATATATATATATCAATATTGTTTTAAGTATTGAATATATATATTCTTCTATCCTAAATATAAAATATTTGAAAGCAACGTAGATGAACAAATTACGTAGAGTAGGCATACAAACATCAATAAATATATAACAATTATAAATTGATAATATATTTTAAGCGAATGTATAACCCAATTATACGAATTATATTCGGCTAGTGGTCCTTTTTTCGAATCATCAAGCAAAAGATAAGCTTTAGTGGATCGCAGTATGGCAGCTGCTCAACCACTTACAACACCTTGCCTGTTACAAAAGTCGTTTACAATTGATTCTAGGCTTTGACATTGTATTAAATAATGTTTTCAAATATAACTAGCGCGGCATCAGATGATCGAAGATCCTCCCAATTTACTATGTTATAAATAACATTGGCATCACATCCATTGTCGTTAGTAAAATAAATAAAAAACTTTTAATGGTTTAGAAGCCATACAATGCAAATTGCCCCTTATTTATCATTGCAGACCAGTACAGATACGACCAAAGACAATATAAACACTAAGATGAGTAACGCCCATACATTTGAATGCGACGCAAAATTTCTTGCCTTTCATCTGGTCTTTGAGGCTTCGTAAGGCATGCCTGCCTTCAGCAAAGCTGGTCGATTCGGCTTAGCGTCGCTTCGTTTTCGAAGTACATTGAGCGAAAAAGTTTAGAATTTACGATCGACGCAAAGTGCTTGTGCTTTATCTATGAAATGCATGCTTTATTTAAATGATGTAACCTTAGATATTAACGATTAATTTTACAGGAAAATTTAAGAACTTATATAATTTTTACACAAGGCGCTTCTTGAGCAATAATTTTTTTTAAGAAAATAGCACATTTAGATTAATTTCACTTTTCTTTTTTGACAGTGTATGCTTGAGATAAGTTCTTGTCTCAGCCTATAGCGTGCGTGCACCTTTGGTTGTATGCGTGAATTATACATGCACAAGAACTTTAAAGTATGTATGTATGTGTTGTTATTCACTGCTCTGGCTTTAGTTGGCAAGAAATTAATTTTGTTAGTTTTCTAGCGCAGATCATGACCTATCCAAAATTTATGTTGATATATGAATGCATTTTGTGTACTGAGCTTGGCTACACAGAAAATATGTATTTCTAAGTCGATGCAAATATTTACATAATTTCTCTAAATTAAATTGATATTATTTTTGCTCTTCAGTTATGAAATAAAAGAGTTCTAAAAACTAAAATTTCATTTCAAGTCGACTCAAAGGTCATATTTAAATATAACCCCCTCGCGGTGTTCCCTGCGTACTTTGTTCTTTATAATTCGAACAAAAACAAATAAAATAAAACAAAATAAAAATTAATTAAATTTATCTTTGAAAACGACAAATTGCACTTTTATTTACTTAATTTATTTTGTACTTCTTAAAAATAATAATAATTTAATTAATAATTTCAAATATAAGAAATTTCATAAATATTTGCTTCGACCTAAAAAAATTTTGTTTTCCTCAGTACACAAAATGCATTCATACATCAACAGAAATTTTGGGTAGGTCGTGATCTGCGCTAAAAAACTAAGGAAATTGTTTCTTTGCCAGCCAGAGACTTTGCCAGATCAGTGGATACCAACACATTCAAATATACTGCTATGTATGTATATTCACACGCATACAAACATAATTGCTTGCACGGCCCTCATAAAGCCGAAGCTAAGAGCAAATTCTATTTTTAGCTTTTTCGTTCTCTCGGCTGTGACAGCGCAATGCTACGGATTTCGTTTTCGTTCGCAATTTAAAAAAAAATCAAACTGCATAGTATCATTTTGTTGTATGGCGTTACTCATCTTAGTGATTATATTGTCTTTGATACGACCTTAGAGGCGTTCAGGCATAATCCAACGGACGTAGCATCATACCACTGTTCGCTCGAACAAGTATTGTGCCATTGGTCCGTACCTGCGGTTCCTCTCGTACTGCTCAGGAATGCTGTCGCAACAACGTCTTGTGATTAGTAGGGTAACCTGTCTCACGAGGGTCTAAGCCCAGCTCACGTTCCCTTGCATGGGTGAACCAGAGCCGACATCGGAGGATCAAAAAGCGCCGTCGCTAAAGACGCTTGGCCACCACAAGCCAGTTATCCCTATGGTAACTTTTCTGACATTTCTTGTTAAAAACTCTTTAAACCATAAGGATCGATAGGCCAAACTTTTGCTGTCCGTGTGTGTACCAAACGCCGAGATCAAGTCAGCATTTGCGCTTTTGCTCAATGTGTAGTTTCTGTCCGCCTACCTAGCCTACCTGGCAATGTCCTTGAATTGGATCATACCTGAGTAATTAGAGATATACCAAATTTTTAAATCAATAATACATAAATGCATTCTCTCATTAAAGAATTGGTTTGCGATTATATTACAAAAAAAATATAACATCAAAGACCAATACTAGAAGACAAAATAATTATATCCGTGTAATGGCTAGGAAATGATACAAGTTCCATCTAATCAAGTAAGGTAATAATAAGAATAGTGGTATTTCATTGTCGATACCAAACCGAAGTCTAATATCTCCTACTTTTTATTCACCTCTTATGTCTCCTTACACTGCCAGATTAGAGTCAAGCTTAAACGGGTATTCTTTCCGCGCTATTTATTCCAAGGCCGTTCCGTTGGCAGTAGTTTCGCTAGATAATAGATAGGGACAGAAATAGTCAGTGGGCTTAACGTGAGGATCTGTCATGTTGGCTTAATCTCACGGTATTCGAAAATACAACAAGCCGAAATAATGCGTCGGACTATCTCCCCTCCAAGACACTGTCCCTGCTCGAACAGTATCCCTTCGGTACCAATTGAATGAGGCCGGTCCAAAACCTCATAAAAAGCTATGTTTTGGTTGAAGCGCAACTCCACGTTGAGCAAGCTCTACCCGCGATTTGGGTATAAACCACAGCCACTACGACACTCCCCGAAGGGCCGCAACCAAAAAGTCAGGACGGAACAAGTTCCGTGGGCTCCTGGCTTTACTTAGAGTATTGGTCTTAGAGTTTGGCCGTTGATGTATACTAGCCAGTTTGGCCTCCACCGGCCAAAGAATGGGTCGTCTTAATGTTTTCGCAGCTCGAATTAGCTGGTTGTCCGAATCAACCTCAGACAATCAGCCAGGATCACCTCGAGGAGGCCCCTAATAATTATATGTGGGGCACAATGTGCCTTCGAGTCGACTTGACTAATGGTTTACGAAATACGCAACATGCCCTTCTACATCGGTCCATTAAACCCCAGTAGATAGGAACTTGAAAGTCAAAGGGCTTAACGTGAGTACCTGCCACGATTGGTTAATCTCACGGTTCCTAGTATAGGATTAATTCAAGCGTCAATCACCGCCTCCTTGGAACATCAAATCCGCAGGTACCAATTAAAGACCCGACTGTTTGGTTGTGACTTCTACCTTGGTTTGGCACGAGGACTACCTATGCCTCTTCCGTAACAAACGTCGCCTGGAAAATGCAGCTCTAGCAAACTCACTCATTCTTCTAACTCTAACACGAGTAGAGAGTGATTGACTTACGTCAAACCCGCCACTAACCTCACTTATACCCATCTTCCTCAGATCTCGAAGATCTGCATACCTTGTGCACTCACAGAGAACATGCTCCCATGTCACAGCAGCCGAGCCACAACGGCATTCTGGACTGTCATAAAGGTTCCTCGAATGCAAAAATGCATTGAGGGAACCGTGACCAGTCAACAGGAATTCAAGACTCAGGCCGAACCCAAAGTCTGGTCGGCTGCTGGCAAATGTAACCTCCCGTATAAACCTTTCGCCTTGCCAGTCAGACAGAACACACCTTTTCACCAATCTCTTGCATTCACTAAGACCTAAACTCTCCCATCCCTACCCGCTAGCCAATCATCCTGCAGCAATGGCAGGCGCCTCTTGATCCTGTACATCAAGGCTCGAAGCCTGATCTCCAAGTCAAGAGGGGCTACTCATAACACTACCTGAATTGCCAGATAGATCCCTGCGGACAGCCACGAACCACATCTATGCTCACACATTTACACCGCCCTTCAGCACACGCACGTCTGCCAGAGAAATCGGTTTTCCAGAGAGCTAATTCTTGGCACCCGCATTCATTCAACCTGGTAGGGTCAGAATTTTTTACACTTTGAGCAGCGAGTCCCGGCATCTTTGTTGGTGGCATTTGCTTCTATTCTCTAAGCTTCACAGTGCACAATCACGTCCGTTCGATCAGACCATTTACTTCTGTCTGTCCACATCAATCCTTTGCCTCGCAACGCAACGAAAAGTAACGAAAACCAGCCGTAACCGCTTTTGCTTCTTGCAACGCAACGAAAACCAGCCGTAACCGCTTTTCCTTCTTGCAACGCTTTCTTCGTGTCCTTACACGAATCAGCTTACAATGAACTGCACGCACACCAACAACTCTATGCACGGGTCTCACTCAGTGAGAGAATTAACAGTCCTCTCACCGACTCTCAGTGATATAAGAAATACAAGTCGACAATGACAGTTACTCTGTTTTCTGTATTCATCTTTCTTTTAATTTCGACTCATACAATATTCATGTTGCTGTACTTAAATTCGAATAGCAATAACAATAACAATAGCAATGCTCCGACATATATATATATATCAATATTGTTTTAAGTATTGAATATATATATTCTTCTATCCTAAATATAAAATATTTGAAAGCAACGTAGATGAACAAATTACGTAGAGTAGGCATACAAACATCAATAAATATATAACAATTATAAATTGATAATATATTTTAAGCGAATGTATAACCCAATTATACGAATTATATTCGGCTAGTGGTCCTTTTTTCGAATCATCAAGCAAAAGATAAGCTTTAGTGGATCGCAGTATGGCAGCTGCTCAACCACTTACAACACCTTGCCTGTTACAAAAGTCGTTTACAATTGATTCTAGGCTTTGACATTGTATTAAATAATGTTTTCAAATATAACTAGCGCGGCATCAGATGATCGAAGATCCTCCCAATTTACTATGTTATAAATAACATTGGCATCACATCCATTGTCGTTAGTAAAATAAATAAAAAACTTTTAATGGTTTAGAAGCCATACAATGCAAATTGCCCCTTATTTATCATTGCAGACCAGTACAGATACGACCAAAGACAATATAAACACTAAGATGAGTAACGCCCATACATTTGAATGCGACGCAAAATTTCTTGCCTTTCATCTGGTCTTTGAGGCTTCGTAAGGCATGCCTGCCTTCAGCAAAGCTGGTCGATTCGGCTTAGCGTCGCTTCGTTTTCGAAGTACATTGAGCGAAAAAGTTTAGAATTTACGATCGACGCAAAGTGCTTGTGCTTTATCTATGAAATGCATGCTTTATTTAAATGATGTAACCTTAGATATTAACGATTAATTTTACAGGAAAATTTAAGAACTTATATAATTTTTACACAAGGCGCTTCTTGAGCAATAATTTTTTTTAAGAAAATAGCACACATAGATTGATTTCACTTTTCTTTTTTGACAGTGTATGCTTGAGATAAGTTCTTGTCTCAGCCTATAGCGTGCGTGCACCTTTGGTTGTATGCGTGAATTATACATGCACAAGAACTTTAAAGTATGTATGTATGTGTTGTTATTCACTGCTCTGGCTTTAGTTGGCAAGAAATTAATTTTGTTAGTTTTCTAGCGCAGATCATGACCTATCCAAAATTTATGTTGATATATGAATGCATTTTGTGTACTGAGCTTGGCTACACAGAAAATATGTATTTCTAAGTCGATGCAAATATTTACATAATTTCTCTAAATTAAATTGATATTATTTTTGCTCTTCAGTTATGAAATAAAAGAGTTCTAAAAACTAAAATTTCATTTCAAGTCGACTCAAAGGTCATATTTAAATATAACCCCCTCGCGGTGTTCCCTGCGTACTTTGTTCTTTATAATTCGAACAAAAACAAATAAAATAAAACAAAATAAAAATTAATTAAATTTATCTTTGAAAACGACAAATTGCACTTTTATTTACTTAATTTATTTTGTACTTCTTAAAAATAATAATAATTTAATTAATAATTTCAAATATAAGAAATATCATAAATATTTGCTTCGACCTAAAAAAATTTTGTTTTCCTCAGTACACAAAATGCATTCATACATCAACAGAAATTTTGGGTAGGTCGTGATCTGCGCTAAAAAACTAAGGAAATTGTTTCTTTGCCAGCCAGAGACTTTGCCAGATCAGTGGATACCAACACATTCAAATATACTGCTATGTATGTATATTCACACGCATACAAACATAATTGCTTGCACGGCCCTCATAAAGCCGAAGCTAAGAGCAAATTCTATTTTTAGCTTTTTCGTTCTCTCGGCTGTGACAGCGCAATGCTACGGATTTCGTTTTCGTTCGCAATTTAAAAAAAAATCAAACTGCATAGTATCATTTTGTTGTATGGCGTTACTCATCTTAGTGATTATATTGTCTTTGATACGACCTTAGAGGCGTTCAGGCATAATCCAACGGACGTAGCATCATACCACTGTTCGCTCGAACAAGTATTGTGCCATTGGTCCGTACCTGCGGTTCCTCTCGTACTGCTCAGGAATGCTGTCGCAACAACGTCTTGTGATTAGTAGGGTAACCTGTCTCACGAGGGTCTAAGCCCAGCTCACGTTCCCTTGCATGGGTGAACCAGAGCCGACATCGGAGGATCAAAAAGCGCCGTCGCTAAAGACGCTTGGCCACCACAAGCCAGTTATCCCTATGATAACTTTTCTGACATTTCTTGTTAAAAACTCTTTAAACCATAAGGATCGATAGGCCAAACTTTTGCTGTCCGTGTGTGTACCAAACGCCGAGATCAAGTCAGCATTTGCGCTTTTGCTCAATGTGTAGTTTCTGTCCGCCTACCTAGCCTACCTGGCAATGTCCTTGAATTGGATCATACCTGAGTAATTAGAGATATACCAAATTTTTAAATCAATAATACATAAATGCATTCTCTCATTAAAGAATTGGTTTGCGATTATATTACAAAAAAAATATAACATCAAAGACCAATACTAGAAGACAAAATAATTATATCCGTGTAATGGCTAGGAAATGATACAAGTTCCATCTAATCAAGTAAGGTAATAATAAGAATAGTGGTATTTCATTGTCGATACCAAACCGAAGTCTAATATCTCCTACTTTTTATTCACCTCTTATGTCTCCTTACACTGCCAGATTAGAGTCAAGCTTAAACGGGTATTCTTTCCGCGCTATTTATTCCAAGGCCGTTCCGTTGGCAGTAGTTTCGCTAGATAATAGATAGGGACAGAAATAGTTAGTGGGCCTAACGTGAGGATCTGTCATGTTGGCTTAATCTCACGGTATTCGAAAATACAACAAGCCGAAATAATGCGTCGGACTATCTCCCCTCCAAGACACTGTCCCTGCTCGAACAGTATCCCTTCGGTACCAATTGAATGAGGCCGGTCCAAAACCTCATAAAAAGCTATGTTTTGGTTGAAGCGCAACTCCACGTTGAGCAAGCTCTACCCGCGATTTGGGTATAAACCACAGCCACTACGACACTCCCCGAAGGGCCGCAACCAAAAAGTCAGGACGGAACAAGTTCCGTGGGCTCCTGGCTTTACTTAGAGTATTGGTCTTAGAGTTTGGCCGTTGATGTATACTAGCCAGTTTGGCCTCCACCGGCCAAAGAATGGGTCGTCTTAATGTTTTCGCAGCTCGAATTAGCTGGTTGTCCGAATCAACCTCAGACAATCAGCCAGGATCACCTCGAGGAGGCCCCTAATAATTATATGTGGGGCACAATGCACAATGCCTTCGAGTCGACTTGACTAATGATTTACGAAATACGCAACATGCCCTTCTACATCGGTCCATTAAACCCCAGTAGATAGGAACTTGAAAGTCAAAGGGCTTAACGTGAGTACCTGCCACGATTGGTTAATCTCACGGTTCCTAGTATAGGATTAATTCAAGCGTCAATCACCGCCTCCTTGGAACATCAAATCCGCAGGTACCAATTAAAGACCCGACTGTTTGGTTGTGACTTCTACCTTGCTTTGGCACGAGGACTACCTATGCCTCTTCCGTAACAAACGTCGCCTGGAAAATGCAGCTCTAGCAAACTCACTCATTCTTCTAACTCTAACACGAGTAGAGAGTGATTGACTTACGTCAAACCCGCCACTAACCTCACTTATACCCATCTTCCTCAGATCTCGAAGATCTGCATACCTTGTGCACTCACAGAGAACATGCTCCCATGTCTCAGCAGCCGAGCCACAACGGCATTCTGGACTGTCATAAAGGTTCCTCGAATGCAAAAATGCATTGAGGGAACCGTGACCAGTCAACAGGAATTCAAGACTCAGGCCGAACCCAAAGTCTGGTCGGCTGCTGGCAAATGTAACCTCCCGTATAAACCTTTCGCCTTGCCAGTCAGACAGAACACACCTTTTCACCAATCTCTTGCATTCACTAAGACCTAAACTCTCCCATCCCTACCCGCTAGCCAATCATCCTGCAGCAATGGCAGGCGCCTCTTGATCCTGTACATCAAGGCTCGAAGCCTGATCTCCAAGTCAAGAGGGGCTACTCATAACACTACCTGAATTGCCAGATAGATCCCTGCGGACAGCCACGAACCACATCTATGCTCACACATTTACACCGCCCTTCAGCACACGCACGTCTGCCAGAGAAATCGCTTTTCCAGAGAGCTAATTCTTGGCACCCGCATTCATTCAACCTTCTCAAAACACTCGCCCAACTCAGGTAGTCGAAAAAAGCTTTAAAATCAACAAAGATGCCCAAGACATACGTGGAGCTGCTAGCATCAACAGAGTCACTAACACCTCCACGCATCCTCAACACATCTGCCCTGCCTAAAACCAAATTGCCTGTCAGACATTTGGTCACTCATTCTTTCCCGAAGCCTTTCTACCATAATCCTTTCCAGAACTTTTCCAAGAACCGAAAGAAGACTGAAGAAAGATCTAGGATTGCTGTTGATCCTGTCAGGCGACTTCAGGAGCACTATCACTCTCGCACACTTCCATTCACTGGGGAAAGAACCTCATTCAGACACTTCGCATACATTGCTTTCATATACTCTGGAATTGACTTTCAGACACTTTTACACATTTCTCCCGTGAACCCATCCATACCAGGGGACTTCCTCCACCTCCAACTCACTATCCAGAAGCGGATCGAGACATTCATGCAATGCCTCCAAGCCGTTAACTGAACGTTACAAACACGCCGCGACGGCAAACGGCTTCTTTGGCTCTGCACTCCGCCACCCTATGGTCGAAGCCAAGGCAGCGGTAGCATCCCGGTACCAGGTCAAAACTTCTCACTCTAAACGAAAACCATTTTATGTAGCAGCGTCCGATTTCTAAAAGGGACTGCATGGCCACCACAGCACCCTCGAGGACGATATTGCATATATGCTGCATTACCTCCCCCCGCCCATGGCTTACTTGTCATCCGGACACGTTTCTTAAAGATTTCAAGTGACATTTTGTCCTTTAAGTTCATCTCGTAAAGGTCACCCATGAACTCGTCAGGGGTGATCTGCAAGTGAACGCCCTGAACAAGAACTTTCGGCCCTAATTTATCATTCACACACACTTCCAATCTCACCTCGTTGAACTTTGTGTTCTCCACCAGTTTCTCACGCTCGGCGACCGATGGAGTCCGAATTAACGCACCTTCATCCCTTAGAGGTTTCACCTCATGTATCCGCACGCCAAGAGAGGGAACTACCTCCTTCACCACCTGCTCAACCACGTCCTTAGCGGTTTTGCCAGCAGCCTTGCTGCGCACAACCAAGGACCCCTCTGGCGGCGTTCATCGACGAAGCCCGCGCTTGGCCGGCTGGAACATGCAAAGCATGCGAAACGCCTGCACCCCTGCAAATTGGCTCCAAGCGCCCCTGCAGCCGCTCATTCCGCGCCACAAGCGCGAACAAGAGCTGCTCATACTGCCCTGTTTAATCAAGTAACTTGCAAATGAGCGACCCCGTGGCTCTCTCCTTGAGTGCAAGCTGCAATAAAGCTCCAGTTATCCCCTTCATCTGATCGACAGCTGTTCCTTTCCGCTTCCTCAAAGCCGCCGCACTTGTCGACGGCCCCTCTACGGCAGGTTCAGACACATTCAAAGCGCTCGCGGCATGAGGAACGGCAAAAACCCGCTCCTCCACACTTGCACCCGTTGCTCCTGGCGAGCCAGCTGCGGCTTCCGCGGGAACAGCGCTGATTCGTACTGGGCGGATAAATTGCATGCATCTGTTGATGGAAACAGTCTCCGTGAGGTGGGGCACTATGCTCCGCAACACGGATGAGTAAGTCAACCCACGCGTCTAATGAGTGGTAAAGCTTATTTGACAGGGATCAAATTGCGCATTAACCCCCTACCCACGGATCTCGGATGTCGCGGGGAAGGCACGATTCTCCTGTCATTAAATCACATCCTGAAACGTTGCTATAGAACACATGGGAGTCGAGTGTCAAGACACAATGGTGCAGTTTCCTATCTCAAGGGGGGGCCTTGAAAAAAGGGGCTACACCGTCCATGCCGAACCAAGCCTTCACGGCGAAAATCGAGTCTACAAACCCGACTTAATTGCATTCCGACAAGATCGCACAATAGTGCATGACGCGCAGGTCGTGCCAGACGGACTTGATTTAGACAGAGCTCATCAGAGCAAAGTTGAGATTTATAACAGACAGGACTTACTGACGACATTGCGAAGGGACTATCGCCCGCATGAGAATATCGAAGTCATCTCCGCTACACTAAACTGGCGGGGTATTTGGAGCTGTCAATCCGTAACAAGTTTGAAAACTCTAGGTATCCTGAATGCTGCTGACAGCAATGTCATCAGCTACAGGGTAGTGTCTGGTGGAGTATTCTGCTATAAGAAATTCATGTTTTATGCCGGATATCATCGTGGCGTGCATTAAAATCTATTTACGATTCCTATTATTTGCTTGCTATCTAAGCATAACATCATAAAAAAAGGTACAAAGAATCCGGACCGGTCCGGACACATTCTGTCGTCCTTACCTAACAGAAGTATCCTGCTAGGTGGGGCGTAGGTGCTGGAAGGTCCAGACATTTGCGACAGCCCGGTAGAAGATAAAAAAAAAAGTCCTTAAGTACCTTAAGTACCTTAAAAGAGTCATAGTCACTCCCGCCGTTGGCCCGCGCATACATGAATATCTTCACTTTGACATTCAGAGCACTGGGCAGAGATCACATTGTGTCAATACCCGCTAGGGCCATCACAATGATTTGTTTTAATTAGATAGTCGGATTCCCCAAGTCCGTTGCAGTTCTGAATTGATTGTTAATTGATAATCGTTATAATTAAAAAGAACTAATTGGTTGCCCAACTAGTAATCTCAAAAGTTTTAGCAAGAAAGTTCCACAATTGGCTACGTAACTAAACTATCCGGGGAACAAGAAACTACCATAAATTAAAATTTATTAACCCAGAACAAGCACATAAACCATGTTATTGTTTCCCAATCAGAAGAGACTATCTCAATCTTCAAAGCCAATCCCTATCCCGAAGTTACGGATCTAATTTGCCGACTTCCCTTACCTACATTATTCTATCGACTAGAGACTCTTCACCTTGGAGACCAGCTGCGGATATTGGTACGGCCTGTTGAGAAGTTTGCGTGTCCCCACCATAAATTTTCAAGGTCCAAGGAGAAAATATCGACACAACAGTATATGTCATGCTCTTCTAACCCATCTACCGTATCTCTCTGCGAAAGACTTCCATGGTAGTACGGCTATAAAACAAAAAAGAAAACTCTTCCGATACCTTTCGACGACTTCTTTATGGATGTTCCTGTTGCCAGGATGAGCACGAGGCCCATATTTAATAACAAACGGATACTCAACAGGTTACGGAGTTGGAACCGTATTCCCTTTCGTTCAAAATTATTCAAGTGTATAAAAATCGGTTAGATGACAGATATATTT
>NW_027212928.1:0-20000 GCF_030788295.1 Drosophila virilis | reverse complement strand
TCAAGGCTTTTCAGCTGCTCCAAGATTCTGACCTACAAGGCGATCATCAGACCAATCGGACCTATGGAATCCAGCTCTGGGGTATAGCCTGCAGGTCCAATATCCGGATCATTCAAACATCCGAAAACAAAGCATTACGCATCGCTACAAACGCACACATATATCATGATAACGCCACCATCCACGATGTACTCAAGATCCCCTGGGTAAAAGACGAGATTGCCAAAAGCAGCAGACGATATATCAAGCGATTACACAACCATCCAAACACACTAGCCATTTGTCTGCTAGACAACAGCCATCAAAGGAGAATACTCTGCAGAGCCCACCCACTGGATCATGGGACAATATAGCCATTTGACCTTCTGTCATGGAATAAGATAGCCATTTAACTCTCTCTAAGAAA
Organism: Drosophila virilis; assembly: GCF_030788295.1. Lineage (NCBI taxonomy): Eukaryota > Metazoa > Arthropoda > Insecta > Diptera > Drosophilidae > Drosophila > Drosophila virilis. The sequence continues at coordinate 19,594 of NW_027212928.1, read as the reverse complement.
ACAACTATACTAAGTTCAATACATAAAATACACAAAAGCTAAGTTTATAATTCTACAATTAAATGGTTGTTCACGAAGGATAGTATTAAATCAATAAACAAAAAGAAAAAACAAAAAAAAATGAATAGGTTTTTTGACACATCATCTATAATGGCGATATTGTCTATATTAGTGTATATATATATATTGTTCTATTCTAAAAAATAATTGAATTCTTAATACTGGTAACAATTTTAAATATTTTTGTTCATCAAAAAATTTCAAAATATTGTATATTTCTAGATCTCAATACGCCTAATGTATTGTATATATAAATATTATTCTATGTTATATGCTCTCCGCAATAATTATTGAAGTTTTAATAAAGGTATTGTGTATATATATTTTTTTTTTATATTCCATCCGTCAATTTCATATTTTCATATATATATATATAGTGACATATCCATAGTCGCACCCACCCTTTAACATAACTTAGCACATAAGCATAAGCACAAGTATAAACATTTATAATATTGTAAACAAAGAGCCTGGTGATAACATCGACATTGGTCAAGATCAAACTGTCCCCCTTTGGTAGACATAAACAATTCACCCTAAATATCACGCCACTGTCAATGTTCCCATCAGAGCACTATCCCACGCATAATTGCTGACGCAGCTCAAACTTTATTCAATTTTGATTCAAACTCTCTCAAAGCGAAGTTTGCTAAGCGACCTCAACAGTTAGATAAATTAATTCATATTCAGAAAGCAAATCTGAATTTACTCAACAAAAGTAGCCGTTAGTGAAAATAATAAATTGAAATATATTTTTTTATAGTAACTTAACGTGTAAAACTTAATTGGTGCAGCCGGTAGGATACGTCGGGAAAAAGTAAAGATCGCTAAAGGATAACGTAGAATCGCGACCGAAAGTTTTGTCGGAGTGTAATAAACATTTTCTCGAATACGTATCCGCACAAGAACCTTCGGGTCACTAGTAGCCTAATAACATTGACCCTTTGGGGAATAAAGCTACTACAGTTAATAACGACTGGCTTCGCATATCGTTTGATCCCTGCAATACGTAATTACTGGGTCTTTTTAAGACACACACACAAAAAAAAAACAACATTTGAGCAATAATCCATAATCTAAAAGAAAGTGCAAAGAAATAAAAGTGCAAAATCTTGTTCTTTGATTAAAGTTCAAACCTACAAACTCAAAACTATTTAAAACAAAGAAAATCATCTAACGAAAAAAAAAAGTGTATTACACCAAGATTACAATGGAATTATCAGAACAACACCTCAACCACGCCCTTTCACAACTTAGACAGGTGCCAAGCTTTGACGGATCAACGAAAAATCTAAACGCCTTCATTATAAGGATCGATTACATTCTACACCCTTATACAACCCGAGATGTTAGACAACACAGCATCTTATACGGAGCCATCGAATTGCAAGCCACAGGAGATGCTCAGAGAATTTCACAAAGGACAGCAGCCAACACTTGGCAGGAGCCGTAAAACGCATTGATTGAAGAATATAAAGTGCAGACACTATTTGAAGAACTCCTTCAAAGCTTATAAAACACGAATAACCAAGGAAACGTCCGTAAGTTCATCGAGGATCTCGAAAATAAATCTTTTGTTATATTAAATAAGTTAGCATTAGAAATTATACCTAGCAATATGACACTTTATACAAATGCTATGAATAACACAATCAAAGATGTTATTACAAAAAAATTACCAGATAGACTTTTCATGATGTTAGCCAGATACGACATTACGTCGATACAAAAACTAAAGCAAGCAGCTCAAAGAGAGGGATTATATGAAAATAGCGTTATTGAAAAACCTAAAAATAATAATGTTCAGGGAAAACAAAATAACAATCGTAAGAACATGGGAAATTCACAGCAAAATGCTAACCCAACCACTAGTTCAAGTGGTTATTCCAACACGAATCAGAGTAATCACGCACAAAATAAACACCACAATAAGTCCAAAGACAATCAGAAAGCTCGCCACGAGTTCCAACAGAAATTAAGTTAAGGTAGATTCCAAAATCCTTTAAACTTTAAAATCAGTCCCATTCACGCTTGAATGCGCCAAACACTCCGACTAAACGTCAAAGAGATAGTAACAGTGGGCAGATGGCAATATGGATACATCCGAAAATTTTCATCAGCAAGCCTCGGAACAAACAGAAGAAATCCATTCATGAAATTGATTATGAATGACGAAGTTCTAAAATGTGTCATTGACAGAGGTTCAACCATAAATCTAATGAAAACAAACCGCTTAAATTTTCTAGCTTACAACGAAACATTAAAGGTTCACACCATAAATGGTGTTATTGAATTAAAGCAAAGTATACGATTATGAGCAAGCAAAATTTGTCCGAGCAAACAAAAATTCTATATTCACGATTTATTTATGTTAACTATATTTAACTTCGCTATTAATAACGAATTAATAGAAAACAATGAGTTTAGGCTAGAGCACCTAAACTCAGAAGAAAAAGAAAAAATTAAAAAAGTTTTACATGAATTTCGTGATATCCAGTACCATGAAGGTGACAATTTGACTTTCACTAGTACAATTAAACACAAAATTCTAAAAAACATGAGGACCCAAATTACAAGCGTCCATACAAATATCCTCAAATTTACGATGAGGAAGTAAATAAACAAATAAGCGATATGATAAAACAAAATATCATACGTAAATCCAAATCCCCTGACTGCGCAGCAGCAATAATCGTTCCAAAGAAAAACGATGCATCTGGAAAGCAAAAGTTCCGGCTAGTAATAGATTACCGCAATCTCAATGAATTAACTATTAATGATAAATACCCTATCCCGATCATGGATGCAATATTACACAAACTTGGAAAATGTTAATATTTCAGAACCATTGATCTAGCCAAAGGCTTCCACCAAATCCAAATGCATCCTGGTTCAATAGTCAAGACCGCATTTTCGACTAAACATGGCCATTACGAGTACACTCGCATGCCATTTGGTCTTAAGAATGCACCTGCAACGTTGCAACGTTGTATGAACAATCTCTTAGAAGTTTAATTTTTAAGGAATGTCTGGCCTACTTAGACGACATTATTATTTTTTCCATTTCATTGGAGGAATACATTTTATCGCTACAAAAGGTATTTAAGAAGCTTAGAGAAGCAAACTTAAAACTGCAGTTGGATAAATGCGAGTTTATGAGAAAAGAAACTGAATTTCTCGATCACATCTTCACAACTGAGGGTATAAAACCAAATCCCAACAAGATACAAGCAATTGCCAAATTCCCAATTCCAAAAACCCCAAATTTCTAGGATTATGTGGCTTCTATAATAAATTTATACCAAATTTCGCTAATATAGTAAATCCATTAATACTTAAATTAAAAAAGGGAGCAAAAATCAATATAAATGACAAAGACGCCGAATTAGCGGTTGAAAAGCTAAAAGTACTCAGAACATTCGACCCAATTTTAATATACCCTAACTTCGAAAACCTATTTTCATTAACTACAGACGCGAGTAATATCGCAATAAGGGTCGTCCTTTCGCAACAGCATAAGCCTATATGCTATGCAAGTAGAACTCTCAACGAGCATGAGATAAATTATTCAACGATTGAAAAAGAATTATTAGCAATCGTTTGGGCCACTCAATATTTTAGGTCCATCTCTTTGGTCGACAATTTCAAATCCTTAGTGATCACAGACCACTCGTCTGGTTAAATAACATGAAAGAACCTAACAAGAAATTACAACGATGGAGTTTGATTTCCAAATTAAAAACGTCCCAGGAAAATAAAATTATGTGGCAGATGCTCTGTCCAGAATTCAATTAAATGAAAACTTTTTAGGCGAAGATACAATTAGCACAAGAGCAACCATACATAGTGCTCAAGAAGACAACAGTAACCATTTACAAATCACAGAATGACCTCTTAATTATTATAATCGACAAATAGAATTTGAAAAAGGAACCGAGAACGAAACAAAAGTTACGAATTACTTTCATAAAACCAACCAAAAAATTACATACAAAGACATGACTAACGCGTATGCGCTTGAATTAATAAAAGACTACTTTTGCAAAAAGAAAAGTGTGCTATACTTCCACAACGAAGCAGATTTTCCAATTTTTCAAGAAGCCTACTTAGAAATAATAAGTCCGAATAATTCAACAAAGGCAATGAAAACTGGTAAAAAGTTGATACACCCTCAAACATTCGCAGAATTCAAAAAAATAATATTAACAAAACATTTCATCCATGAATTGAAAAAATATCAATTGGTTCAAAGAAACCCACTATTTCCAAGATTGTCAAAATTCAATTCAAAATCTAATAAATGAATGTGAGATTTGCAACATCGCAAAAACAGAACACAGTGATACAAAATTAACTTTCGAAATAACTCCGGAAATCGCTAATATCCGAGGAAAATATGTAATGGATTTTTACATAGTAGGAGATAAGCAATTTTTATCTTGCATTGATATATATTCAAAATTTGCATCATTAATAGAAATAAAAAGTAGAGACTGGTTAGAAACCAAACGAGCTATAATATAAGTGTTCAACCAAATGGGTAAACCTATCGAAATCAAAAGCAGACAAAGACTCAGCTTTTATGTGCACAGCTTTACAATTATGGTTAAAATCAGAAGCAGTAAATAATAATATAACAACTAGTAAAAATGGTATGTCTGACGTAGAATGATTTCATAAGACGGTTAACGAAAAATTAAGAATCATTAACAGCGACTCAGACGTCGAAAATAAACTTACAAAATTTGAAACTATACTCTACACGTATAATCATAAAACAAAGCATAAAACGACTAACAGAACACCAGCAGAAATATTCATATACGCAGGTACACCAGCGTTTGACACTCAAGCTAATAAAGACGAGAAAGAAGGGCTATCTTCGGCACGCCAAAGATCTAATACCCTTGCAGACCCAATCTTTTCATAATGCTCATAGTGCTTTGCCCCTATCTAAGAAGTACCGGGAAAATAGTATATGCCAGGTTTGGTCCAGATATCTTGATAATCAAAATGTTTTTTCATACGACTTAATTTTCGACCGATCGTTCCTATGGCAGCTATATGTTAGAGTGGTCCGATCTTAATAGGATTTTGCATATATATGAGGAGCATAGTAAAACTAATAAATGCCGAGTTTGGTCAAGATATCTTGAAAAACAAAATGTTTTTTCATCCAAAAACTTAATTTTCGACCGATCGTTCCTATGGCAACTATATGATATAGTGGTCCGATCTTCATAGGATTTTGCATATATATGAGGAGTAAAGTAAAACTAATAAGTGCCGAGTTTGGTCAAGATATCTTAAAAAACAAAATGTTTATCATACAAAAACTTAATTTTCGACCGATCGATCCTATGGGAGCTATATGATATAGTGGTCCGATCTTAATAGGATTTTGCATATATGAAGAGTAAAGTAAAACTAATAAATGCCGAGTTTGGTCAAGATATTTTGAAAAACAAAATGTTTTTTCATCAAAAAACTTAATTTTCGACCGATCATTCCAATGGCAGCTATATGATATAACGGTCCGATATTAATTGGATTTTGCACATATATGAAGAGTAAAGTAAAACTAATAAATGCCGAGTTTGGTCAAGATATCTTGAAAAACAAAATGTTTTTTCATCCAAAAACTTAATTTTCGTCCGATCATTCCTATGGCAGCTATTCGATATAGTGGTCCGATCTTGATAGGATTTTGCATATACATTGGGAGTAAAGTAAAACTAATAAGTGACGAGTTTGGTCAAGATATCTTGAAAAACAAAATGGTTTTTCATACAAAAATTTAATTTTCGACCGATCGTTCCTATGGCAGCTATATGATATAGTGGTCCGATCCTGATAGGATTTTGCACATATATGAAGAGTAAAGTAAAACTAATAAATGCTGAGTTTGGTCAAGATATTTTGAAAAACAAAATGTTTTTTCATCAAAAAACTTAATTTTCGTCCGATCATTCCTATGGCAGCTATATGATATAGCGGTCCGATATTAATAGGATTTTGCACATATATGAAGAGTTAAGTAAAACCTATAAATTCCGAGTTTAGTCGAGATATCTTGAAAAACAAAATGTTTTTTCATACAAAAACTTAATTTTCGACCGATCGATCCTATGGCAGCTATATGAAATAGCGGTCCGATCTTAATAGGATTTTGCATATATATGAGGAGTAAAGTAAAACTAATAAGTGCCGAGTTTGGTCAAGATATCTTGAAAAACAAAATTTTTTTCATACAAAAACTTAATTTTCGACCGATCGTTCCTATGGCAGCTATATGATATAGTGGTCCGATCCTAATAGGATTTTGCATATATATGAAGAGTAAAGTAAAACTAACATATGCCAGGTTTGGGCAAGATATCTTGATAAACAAAATGTTTTTTCATACAAAAAATTATTTTCAACCGATCGATCCTATGGCAGCTATATGATATAGTGGTCCGATCTTAATAAGATTTTGCATTTGTATGAGGAGTTAAGTAAAACTAATCAGTGCCGAGTTTGGTCAAGATATCTTGAAAAACAAAATGTCTTTCATACAAAAACATAATTTTCGACCGATCGTTCCTATGGCAGCTATATGATATAGTAGTCCGATCCTAATAGGATTTTGCATATATATGAAGAGTAAAGTAAAACTTATATATGCCGAGTTTGGTCAAGATATCTTGATAAAAAAAATGTTTTTTCATACAAAAACTTAGTTTTCGACCGATCGTTCATATGGCAGCTATATGATATAGTAGTCCGATCTTAATAAGATTTTGCATATATATGAGGAGTAAAGTAAAACTAATAAATGCCGAGTTTGGTCAAAATATTTTGAAAAACAAAATGTTTTTTCATCCAAAAACTTAATTTTCGTCAGATCATTCCTATGGCAGCTATTCGATATAGTGGTCCGATCTTAATAGGATTTTGCATATACATGGGGAGTAAAGTAAAATGAATAAGTGACGAGTTTGGTCAAGATATCTTAAAAAACAAAATTTTTTTTCATCAAAAAACTTAATTTTCGTCCGATCATTCCTATGGCAGCTATATGATATAGTGGTCTGATATTAATAGGATTTCGCACTTATATGAAGAGTTAAGTAAAACTAATAAATGCCGAGTTTGGTCAAGATATCTCGAAAAGCAAAATGTTTTTTCATACAAAAACTTAATTTTCGACCGATCGATCCTATGGCAGCTATATGATATAGTGATCCGATCTTAATAGGATTTTGCATATATATGAGAAGTAAAGTAAAACTAATAAGTGCCGAGTTTGGTCAAGATATCTTGATAAACAAAATTTTTTTCATACAAAAACTTAATTTTCGACCGATCGTTCCTATGGCAGCTATATGATATAGTGGTCCGATCCTAATAGGATTTTGCATATATATGAAGAGTAAAGTAAAACTAATATATGCAGAGTTTGGTCAAGATATCTTGATAAACAAAATGTTTTTTCATACAAAAACTTAATTTTCGACCGATCGTTCCTATGGCAGCTATATGATATAGTGGTCCGATCTTTATAGAATTTTGCATATATATGGGGAGTAAAGTGGAACTAATAAATGCCGAGTTTGGTCAAGATATCTTGATAAACAAAATGTTTTTTCATACAAAAACTTAATTTTCGACCGATCGTTCCTATGGCAGCTATATGATATAGTAGTCCGATCCAGCTGATTTTCACATATGTGCTGCGTGCAATAGAAAGAGGGAGTTCTGCAAAGTTTCATTAAGATAGCTTTAAAACTGAGGGACTAGTTCGCATAGAAACAGACAGACGGACAGACGGACATGGCTATATCGACTCGGCTTTTGATGCTGATTAGGAATATATATACTTTATGGGGTGGGAGATATCTCCTTCTATGCGTTACACATTTCACGACAAAATTATAATACCGTCTGCAAGGGTATAACAAGTAAGAGTTTCTAGTCGGGAGCTCCCGACTAGGGGATACCCTGATACCTCTTTATTCAACATCAAATGCATAAATATTTTTTATTTTAGAAGCTATATGCCAAGTTTGGTGACTCTATCTCTTATTATTTAACAATAATCTAGAATCAAGAATATATATACTTTATGGGGTCGGAGATGCTTCCTTCTGCCTGTTACATACATTTGTAATTCGCACAAATACAATATACCCTTATACACATTTTTTATGGGTTCAGGGTATCAAAAGAAGGCTAATCAAAGCAAATGTAACAATTACAGGTCAACAACAGACAGCGATCAAGTCATACAAGCACCAGCTTAAACTAATTATTATAATATTACTTTCATCAACTGTAAACCATATAAATGCACAAAGCATTGAAATTAATCCTATCAAAGCCCATAACGGCTATCTCATATTTAAAACAGGGACCATAGACATTTCGACAGATTATGAATTCCACTGTTTAATGGTTAATAACAAAAACCAAAGAAACTTTTAACAACTTCATTGAACAAAGTAAAGAATTTAATAAGCTAATACAAATCGAATACCTAGTAGAAAAATTAAACAGAGAAATAAACGGCTTAAAAATAACCAAACGCAGCAAAGGAGGTTTAGTTAACATAGCAGGAACAGTATATAATTACTTATTTGGAACATTAAATCTAGAAGATAAAACAGAAATTGAACAAAAAATAAGCAACTTAGCAGAAAACAGCGTTCAGTTTAACGAATCAAAACACATAATAGAAGCTATAAACAAAGGAATAGAAATCATGAACTAATCAAGAGAAACAAAAAGGAAATAAATTAGATATCCTTATATTTAACTTACAACACTTTACAGAATATATAGAAGACATTGAGATGGGAATGCAGCTCACAAGATAAGGAGTTTTAACCCGAAATTACTAAAACATGACTTTTTGTTGCTTGTTAATTCTGAGAAATTATTGAATACAAAAACTTCCACTTGGTTTAAATCAGATACAAACGAAATACTGATAATATCACATATTCCTCGAGAAATAATAAAAAGCCCGGTATTCGAAATAATTCCATACCCGGATGATAATAACATTTTGACAGAAATAGCTCATGAAAAATATTATACCCAAGACAAAAAAGTTTATAGCAAAGAAACAAAAAAATTAATTAATAATGAATGTTTGACAGGAATTTAAAACCAAATAACATCAGAATGTAATTATAGTAAAATGTTCCAAAATTTTCAAATCAACTACGTAGAACCAAATATAATTTTAACTTGGAATTTACCAAAAAACTATATTTAACCATAATTGTATAACTAACGAAATAACAATAGAAGGAAACAATATAATATAAATCATTAATTGTTCATTGCAAATTAATGAAATTTCAATTTCAAACAATATGTTAGATTATACTCAAAGCATTTACGAAAGCAATGATGTTATAAAATTAGCACCACTTACGTTTGTACAAACGAAACAAATTATAAATGAACACGCAAAATTTAACAATGTATACCAGATAATTACAACAACCATATTTGTAATCATATTAATAAGTTTAAAACTGTATTTAACATATAAGTTTAAGAGCATACCGAAGAAATAAATTATAAAATATAAACAAGTAATAGTTTACCCTGAAACCTCTTCTTCCAACATCGGTGACTCTACCTCTTATTATTTGCAAAATTGGAGATGCTTCCTTCTGCATACTTTCTTTTCTTTTTATATATTCAATATAGTAACTTAACGTGTAATACTTTATTATATATATATATATATTAATATATATTAATATATATTTTATATATATTAATATATATATATATATATATATATATATATATATAGTGACATATCCATAGTCGCGACCAGCCTTTAACATAACTTAGCACATAAGCATAAGCACAAGTATAAACATCATCGACATTGGTCAAGATCAAACTGCCCCCCTTTGGTAGACAGAAACAATTCACACTAAATAACACGCCACTGTCAATGTTCCCAACAGAGCACTATCCCACGCATAAATGCTGACGCAGCTCAAACTTCACAATTTTGACTCAAACTCTCTCAAAGCGAAGTTTGCTAAGCGACCGCAACAGTTAGATAAATCAGTTCATAGTAACTTAACGGTAAAACTAACTTGGCGCAGCCGGTAGGATACGTCGGGAAAAAGTTAAGATCGCTAAGGGATAATTAATTCCCAGATCTAACGCACAATCGCGACCGAAAGTGTTGTCGGAGTGTAATAAACATTTTCTCGAATATGTATCCGCACAAGAACCTTCGAGTCACTAGTAGCCTAAAATGTTATTAGGCTATTGCCCTTTGGGCAATAAAGCTACTACAGTTAATAACGACTGGCTTTGCATATCGTTTGATCCCTGCAATACGTTATTACTGGGTCTTTTTAAGACACACACACACAAAAAAAAAAAAACACATTTAAACAATAATCCATCACAAACTATAATCTAAAAGAAAGTGCATAGAAATAAAAGTGCAAAATCAAAGAACAATAAAGTTCAAACCCACAAACTCAAAACTATTTAACACAAAGAAAATCATCTAACGAAAAAAAAAAGTGTATTACACCAAGATGACAAAGGAATTATTAGAACAACACTTCAACCAGGCCCTTTCACAACTAAGACAGGTGCCAAGCTTTGACGGATCATCGGAAAATCTAAACGCCTTCATTAAAAGGATCGATTACATCCTACACCTTTATCCAACCCGAGATGTTAGACAACACAGCATCTTATACGGAGCCATCGAATTGCAAGTCACAGGAGATGCTTAGAGAATTTCACAAAGGACAGCAGCCAACACTTGGCAGGAGCTGAGAAACGCGTTGATTGAAGAATACAAAGTGCACCATTTGAAGAACTCCTTCAATGCTTATACAACACGAATTACCAAGGAAACGTCCGTAAGTTCATCGAGGATCTCGAAAATAAATCTTTTGTTATATTAAATAAGTTAGCATTAGAAAATATACCTAGCAATACAACCCTTTATACAAATGCTATGAGTAACACAATCAAAGATGTTATTACAAAAAAATTACCAGATAGGCTTTTCATGATGTTAGCCAGAAACGACATTACGTTGACACAAAAACTAAAGCAAGCAGCTCAAAGAGAGGGATTATATGAAAATAGCGTGACTGAAAATCCTAAAATATTAATGTTCAGGGAAATCAAAATAACAATCGTAGTAACATGGGGAATTATCAGCAAAATGCTAACCCAACCACCATTTCAAGTGGTTATTCCAACACGAATCAGAGTTATCACGCACAAAATAAACAGCACAATAAGTCCGAAGACAATCAGAAAGCTCACCACGAGTTCCAACAGAAATTAAGTCAAGGTAGATCCCAAAATCCCTTAAACTATCAAAATCAGTCCCATTCACGTTTGAATGCCCTAAACCCTCCGACTAAACGTTAAAGAGATAGTCACAGTGGGCAGATGAAAATAGATACATCCGAACATTTTCATCAGCAAGCCTCGGAACAAACAGAAGAAATCCATTCATGAAATTGATTATGAATGACGAAGTTCTAAAATGTGTCATTGACACAGGTTCAACCATAAATCTAATGAAAACAGACCGCTTAAATTTTCCAGTTTACAACGAAACATTAAAGGTTCACACCATAAATGGTGTTATTGATTTAAAAAAAAGTATACGATTAGGAGCATGCAAAATTTGTCCGAGCAAACAAAAATTCTATATTCACGACTTCTCAGAGCATTATGATGTTCTGATTGGGAGAGAATACCTTGAAGCATGTCAAGCAAAAATAGACTATGCACAAGGATCCGTAACCTTAGGAGAATTTAACTTTTGTTTTAGATATAATGACGAAGAGGTCGAAGAGGACATGACCGCACAAGAGTGCCTTGATCCACCCTCAACAGAGGACAGACTATTTAACTTCGCTATTAATAACGAATTAATAAAAAACGAGAAAGAAGGGCAATCTTCGGCACGCCAAAGATCTAATACCCTTGCAGACCCAACCTTTTCATAATGCTCATAGTGCTTTGCCCCTATCTAAGAAGTACCGGGAAAGTTGTATATGCCGAGTTTGGTCAAGATATCTTGATAATCAAAATGTTTTTTCATACGAATTAATTTTCGACCGATTGTTCCTATGGCAGCTATATGATAGAGTGGTCCGATCTTAATAGGATTTTGCATATATATGAGGAGCATAGTAAAACTAATAAATGCCGAGTTTGTTCAAGATATCTTGAAAAACAAAATGTTTTTTCATCCAAAAACTTAATTTTCGACCGATCATTCCTATGGCAGCTATATGATATAGTGGTCCGATCTTAATAGGATTTTGCATATATATGAGGAGTAAAGTAAAACTAATAAGTGCCAAGTTTGGTCAAGATATTTTGAAAAACAAAATGTTTTTTCATCCAAAAACTTAATTTTCGACCGATCATTCCTATGGCAGCTATATGATATAGCGGTCCGATCTTAATAGGACTTTGCATATATATCCAGCTGGTTTTCACATATGTGCTGCGTGCAACAGAAAGAGGGAGTTCTGCAAAGTTTCATTAAGATAGCTTTAAAACTGAGGGACTAGTTCGCATAGAAACAGACAGACGGACAGACGGACATGGCTATATCGACTCGGCTGTTGATGCTGATTAAGAATATATATACTTTTATGGGGTCGGAGATGTATCCTATGCATTACACATTTCACGACAAAATTATAATACCCTCTGCAAGGGTATAAAAATGAGTTTAGCCTAGAGCACCTAAGCTGAGAAGAAAAAGAAAAAATTAAAAAAGTTTTACATGAATTTCGTGATATCTAGTACCATGAAGATGACAATGTGACTTTCACTAGTACAATCAAACACAAAATTCTTACAAAACATGAGGACCCAATTTACAAGCGTCCATACAAATATCCTCAAATTTCCGATGAGGAAGTAAATAAACAAATAAGCGATATGATAAAACAAAATATCATACGTTAATCCAAATCCCCTTTCTGCGCTCCAGCAATAATCGTTCCAAAGAAAAACGATGCATCTGGAAAGCAAAAGTTCCGGTTAGTCATAGATTACCGCAATCTCAATGAATTAACTATTAATGATAAATACCCTATCCCGACATGGATAAAATATAAGGCAAAGCTGAAAAATGTTAATATTTCAGAACCATTGATCTAGCCAAAGGCTTCCACCAAATCCAAATGCATCCTGGTTCAATAGTCAAGACTGCATTTTCGACTAAACATGACCATTACGAGAACACTCGCATGCCATTTGGTCTTAGGAATGCACCTGCAACGATCCAACGTTGTATGAACAATCTCTTAGAAGTTAAATTTTTAAGGAATGTCTGGACTACTTAGACGACCTTATCATTTTTTCCACTTCATTGGAGGAACACATTTTGTCGCTACAAAAGGTATTTAAGAAGCTTAGAGAAGCTAACTTAAAACTACAGTTGGATAAATGCGAGTTTATGAGAAAAGAAACTGAATTTCTCGGTCACATCATCACAACTGAGGGTATAAAACCAAATCCTAACAAGATACAAGCAATTGTCTAATTCCCAATTCCAAAAACCCCAAATTTCTAGGATTATGTGGCTTCTCTAATAAATTTATACCAAATTTCGCTAATATAGTAAAACCATTAACACTTAAATTAAAAAAGGGAGCAAAAATCAATATAAATGAAAAAGACGCCGAATTAGCGGTTGAAAAGCTAAAAGTACTCAGAACATTCGACCCAATTTTAATATACCCTAACTTCGAAAACCTATTTTCATTAACTACAGACGCGAGTAATATCGCAATAGGGGTCGTCCTTTCGCAACAGCATAAGCCTATATGCTATGCAAGTAGAACTCTCAACGAGCATGAGTTAAATTATTCAACGATTGAAAAAGAATTTTAAGCAATCGTTTGGGCCACTAAATACTTTAGGTCCTATCTCTTTGGTCGACAATTTCAAATCCTTAGTGATCACAGACCACTCGTCTGGTTAAATATCATGAAAGAACCTAACATGAAATTACAAAGATGGAAAATCAAGCTAAATGAGTTTGATTTCCAAATTGAATACGTCCCAGGAAAAAAAAATTATGTGGCACATGCTCTGTCCAGAATCCAATTAAATGAAAACTTCTTAGGCGAAGATACAATTAGCACAAGAGCAACATACATAGTGCATAGTGAAGACAACAGTAACCATTTACAAATCACAGAAAGACATCTTAATTATTATAATCGACAAATAGAACTTGAACGAGAAAGAAGAGCTATCTTCGGCACGCCAAAGATCTAATACCCTTGCAGACCCAACCTTTTCATAATGCTCATAGTGCTTTGCCCCTATCTAAGAAGTACCGGGAAAATAATATATGCCGAGTTTGGTCAAGATATCTTGATAATCAAAGTGTTTTTTCATACGACTTAATTTTCGACCGATCGTTCCTATGGCAGCTATATGATAGAGTGGTCCGATATTAATAGGATTTTGCATATATATGAGGAGCATAGCAAAACTAATAAATGCCAAGTTTGGTCAAGATATCTTGAAAAACAAAATGTTTTTCATCCAAAAACTTAATTTTCGACCGATCACTCCTATGGCAGCTATATGATATAGCGGTCCGATCTTAATAGGAGTTTGCATATATATGAGGAGTAAAGTAAAACTAATAAGTGCCAAGTTTAGTCAAGATATCTTGAAAAACAAAATGTTTTTCATACAAAAACTTAATTTTCGACCGATCGTTCCTATGGCAGCTATATGATATAGTGGTCCGATCTTAATAGGATTTTGCATATATATGAAGGGTAAAGTAAAACTAATAAATGCCGAGTTTGGTCAAAATATTTTGAAAAACAAAATGTTTTTCATACAAAAACTTATTTCTCGACCGATCGTTCCAATGGCAGCTATATGATATAGTGGTCCGATCTTAATAGGATTTGGCATATATATGAAGAGTAAAGTAAAACTAATAAGTGCCGAGTTTGGTCAAGATATCTTGAAAAACAAAATGTTTTTCATACAAAAACTTAATTTTCGACCGATCATTCCTATGGCAGCTATATGATATAGCGGTCTGATCTTAATAGGATTTTGCATATATATGAGGAGTTAAGTAAAACTAATAAGTGTCGAGTTTGGTCAAGATATCTTAAAAAACAAAATGTTTTTTATACAAAAACTTAATTTTCGACCGATCGTTCCTATAGCAGCTATATGATATAGTGTTCCGATCTTAATAGGATTTTGCATATATATGAGGAGTAAAGTAAAACTAATAAGTGACGAGTTTGGTCAAGATATCTTAAAACAAAATGTTTTTCATACAAAAACTTAATTTTCGACCGATTGTTCCTATGCCAGCTATATGATATAGTGGTCCTATCTTAATAGGATTTTGCATATATATGAAGAGAAAAGTAAAACTAATAAATGCCGAGTTTGGTCAAGATATCTTGATAAACAAAATGTTTTTTCATACAAAAACTTAATTTTCGACTGATCGTTCCTATGGCAGATATATGATATAGTGGTCCGATCCAGAAAGAGGGAGTTCTGCAAAGTTTCATTAAGATAGCTTTAATTCATACAAAAACTTAATTTTCGACCGATCGTTCCTATGGCAGCTATATGATATAGTGGTCCGATCCAGAAAGAGGGAGTTCTGCAAAGTTTCATTAAGATAGCTTTAAAACTGAGGGACTAGTTCGCATAGAAACAGACAGACGGACAGACGGACAGGCGGACATGGCTATATCGACTCGGCTGTTGATGCTGATTAAGAATATATATACTTTATGGGGTCGGAGATGTATCCTTCTATGCGTTACACATTTCACGACAAAATTATAATACCCTCTGCAAGGGTATAATAAGAAACTTAGCAAAAAACAGCGTTCAGGTTAACGAATTTATATATTTATAAACAAAGGAATAGAAATCATAATTGAACTAGATCAAGAGAAACAAAAAGGAAAGAAATTAGATATCCTTATATTTAACTTACAACACTTTACAGAATATATAGAAGACATTGAGATGGGAATGCAGCTCACAAAATTAGGCATTTTTAGCCCAAAAATACTAAAACATGACTATTTGTTGCATGTTAATTCTGAGTAATTGTTGAATACAAAAACTTCCACTTGGTTTAAACCAGATACAAACGAATACTGATAATATCCCATATTCCTCGAGAAATAATAAAAAGCCCGGTATTCGAAATAATTCCATACCCGGATGATAATAATAACATTTTGGCAGAAATGCCTCATGAAAGATATTTTACCCAAGACAAAAAAGTTTATAGCAAAGAAACAAAAAAACTAATTAATAATGAATGTTTGACAGGAATTTTAAATCAAATAACTCCAGAATGTAGTTATACTAAAATTTTGCAACATTTTCAAATCAACTACGTAGAACCAAATATAATTTTAACTTGGAATTTACCAAAAACTATATTAAATCATAATTGTATAAATAACGAAATAACAATAAAAGGAAAAAATATAATAAAAATCTTTAATTGTTCACTGCAAATTAATGAAATTTTAATTTCAAACAATATGTTAGATTGTACTCAAAGCATTTACGTAAGTAATGATGTTATAAAATTAGAACCACTTTCGTTTGTACAAACGAAGCAAATTATTAATGAACATACAAAATTTAACAATGTATTCATTCAATCATATTTATAAGTTTAACACTGTATTTGACATATAAGTTCAAAAGCATACTGTAGTGCGTATATGCCCTTACAGAATACCCCGTACTTAAATATAAAGTATGCAGCACTTTGTTGCATATAATAACAATAATATGGTAAACGAGCCCAGAGCCACATTATGTATTGGCTCGGTCTCATATTACGCAGCGCGGCTCACTGGCCTCACTAGCTGACCGTTTATGTTTATGCTGCATATCCCACGCTCCGTCTGAGCGCATTCCGTGAGCAATATATATGCTCACTAATACAGGCATATGCGAGCTACTCCCTCTCTTTGTAGCTGTTAACGAATAACAGCATAAGTATATAAGTATATCAATAGGCTAAGCGAACATTATAGTGCCGGTCGGTCAAGCGTCTCACAGCAACAAGGGCTGATCACATCCCCGACTAATTGTGGACAAAATGGGAATACAAGGACAAAAGTATAATGATAATGTATAATGTTGAAATGGAAGATAAGATATGATATATACACAACCGCTAATGAATGTCGATGAATTTGAATGGAAAACGTTATGAAGAAAAAAACACATATGTTGAAAATGTGTGTCCCTAATGAGAGGCGCATTAAAAACATACTTGTGCACGACTGATGATTATTATGAAAATGTGGACTCCTTATTTGAGGGGCGATTACTGCACGACTAATTATATAACGATGAAAAATGGATAACAAACAAAAATCAGCCCCACCCACGTTGATGATACGATGATGAAAAACTTACATTTATACCTGTAAAGAAGAGAAACAAAAACAAGCTATATGATGTGCAGGTTTTTCAAGCCAATCGGCGCAACCATAACAAGAAAAAATCAAAAAAAAAAGAAACAACAATCCAAGGGGAGCCGTCACCTGGCAAACCGCCGCTTATGCCTACGAGGGAATACTAAGCAACTAAGACGAGTTGCATGAGAGGCAACCCGCCCCTTATGCCTACGTGGGAAGAAGAAGAAGACCCAACATATTAAATTAAATAGTAATAAATAAAACTTAAAAATTGTAATAACCGGCAAGAGCTTGGCCCGTACAGCCATTCGAAACAATAGGTAGGAAAAATACAGATTGTAAAAAAAAAAAAAATGTTAAGATGCGTTTTAAGCAGAAAACAAACAAGCAAAACAAAACCCGACTTGTAAACAATAAAAGCATCAAATTCAATAAATATACGTAATTAAACCTCAAATGAACGATACAAACAACAACTTATCTTGTAAAAGTAAACGAAAACAAATTTAACATTACGCATTTGTAAATTTTTTAATATAATTCCTATTTAATTTAATGTATGATCCCATACTATATATGAATATTAACGAGAAAGAAGGACTATCTTCGGCACGCCAAAGATCTAATACCCTATCAGACCCAACCTTTTCATAATGCTCATAGTGCTTTGCCCCTATCTAAGAAGTACCGGGAAAATAATATATTCCGAGTTTGGTCAAGATATCTTGATAATCAAAATGTTTTTTCATACGACTTAATTTTCGACCGATCGTTCCTATGGCAGCTTTATGATAGAGTGGTCCGATCTTAATAGGATTTTGCATATATATGAGGAGTTAAGTAAAACTAATAAGTGCCGAGTTTGGTCAAGATATCTTGAAAAACAAAATGTTTTTCATACAAAAACTTAATTCTCGACCGATCGTTCCAATGGCAGCTATATGATATAGTGGTCCGATCTTAATAGGATTTTGCATATATATGAAGAGTAAAGTAAAACTAATAAGTGCCGAGTTTGGTCAAGATATCTTGAAAAACAAAATGTTTTTCATACAAAAACTTAATTTTCGACCGATCGATCCTATGGCAGCTATATGATATAGCGGTCCGATCTTAATAGGATTTTGCATATATATGAGGAGCATAGTAAAACTAATGAATGCGAGTTTGGTCAAGATATTTTGAAAAACAAAATGTTTTTTCATCCAAAAACTTAATTTTCGACCGATCATTCCTATGGCAGCTATATGATATAGCGGTCCGATATTAATAGGATTTTGCACATATATGAGAAGTAAAGTAAAACTAATAAATGCCGAGTTTGGTCAAGATATCTTGAAAAACAAAATGTTTTCTCATCCAAAAACTTAATTTTCGACCGATCGTTCCTATGGCAGCTATATGATATAGTGGTCCGATCTTAATAGGACTTTGCATATATATGGGGAGTAAAGTTAAACTAATAAGTGCCGAGTTTGGTCAAGATATCTTGAAAAACAAAATGTTTTTCATAAAAAACTTAATTTTCGACCCATCGATCCTATGGCAGCTATATGATATAGTGGTCCGATCTAAATAGGATTTTGCATATATATTAGGAGCATAGTAAAACTAATAAATGCCGAGTTTGGTCAAGATATTTTGAAAAACAAAATGGTTTTCATACAAAAACTTAATTTTCGACCGATCGTTCCCATGGCAGCTATATGATATAGTGTCAGATCTTAATGGGATTTTGCATATATATGAAGAGTAGACTAAAACTAATAAATCCCGAGTTTGGTCGAGATATTTTGAAAAACAAAATGTTTTTTCATACAAAAACTTAATTTTCGACCGATCGAACCTATTGCAGCTATATGATATAGTGGTCCGATCTTAATGCGATTTTGCATATATATGAGGAGTGAAGTAAAACTAAAAAGTGCGGAGTTTGGTCAAGATATTTTGAAAAACAAAATGTTTTTTCATACAAAAACTTAATTTTCGACCGATCGAACCTATTGCAGCTATATGATATAGTGGTCCGATCTTAATGGGATTTTGCATATATGAGG
>NW_027212927.1:15000-32924 GCF_030788295.1 Drosophila virilis | reverse complement strand
TGTGTGCGTGCTATTATATATTAAATAGATAAGCGCACACCTGCGACGATGCCGCCACGCAAAAAGAAGCCCGCTGAGAAGGGGCCAGTTGAGACATGGTCCTTGGTTGTGCGCAGCAAGGCTGCTGACAAAACCGCTAAGGACGTGGTTTAGCAGGTGGTGAAGGAGGTAGGTCCCTCTCTTGGTGTGCGATACATGAGGTGAAACCTCTAAGGGATGGAGGTGCGGTTAATTCGGACTCCATCGGTCGCCGAGTGTGAGAAAATTGTGGAGAACACAAAGTTCAATGAGGTGGGATTGGAAGTGTGTGTGAATGATACAATTAGGGGCCGAAAGTTGTGGTTTCAGGGCGTATCACCTCGCAGATCACACCCTGACGAGTTCATGGGTGACCTTTACGAGATGAACTTAAAGGACAAAATGTCACTTGAAGCCTTTAAGAAAGGTGTCCGGATGACAAGTAAGCCATGGGCGGCGGGAGGTAATGTAGCAGTTAATGTCGTCCTCGAGGGTGCTGTGGTAGCCATGCAGTCCCTTTTAGAAATCGACGCTGCTACATAAAATGGTTTTCGTTTAGAGTGGAGAAGTTTTGACCTGGTACCGGGATGCTACCGCTGCCTTGGCTTCGACCATAAGGTGGCGGAGTGCAGAGCCAAAGAGGACGTTTGCCGTCGCTGCGGCCAGATGGGTCACCGCGTGGCTCAGTGCAGCAATGCACTGAATTGCCGCAATTGCTTCTTTAAGGGGAAGCCCGTCGGGACATCTGAGGATGTCTCTAGCCTGTCCCATATACGGGGCGATTGTTGCGCGGGCGAATGCTAGACATTAAAATTTCTAGCAGATTTCTTCAGCTGAATTGTCAAAGGTCGTATGCAGCTATGTGTGATGTGGGGCTATGATGTGTGAAAGGGGCAGCGGCGTTGCCCTGCTACAGGAACCCTACGCGACCGGTGGCTGCGTGGAGGGGATTGCCCGCATGTATGCGAGTATTCCCTGACAGCAGGGGCTAACTCCGCTGTCATTGTGAATGATGTCAGTATTGAATGCACTTTGGTGAGTTCAACTGACTGGGGGGGGTGTGTGGAGCCTAAGCGGCAGTTTTGGCAGGATTTTTGTAGTGAGCATGAATTGTAAGTTCGGGGATCCCCTCGAACCATACATTGCTTACTTGGATGAGGTGCTACTACTGGTTAGTAGCGTACCAGTCATCCTTGGTCTTGATGCGAATGCATCATCCCCCATGTGGTTCAGCAAGGTATCCAGACATTCGTCTGGGTATTCGAACCACACACGGGGTGAGATGCTAGCCGAGTGGGCCGTGTCCCAGGATGTTCGGGTCGTTAACGAACCCAGTGAGTGGGTATACGTTTGCGGGTCCGGTGGGTCAGAGTGACATTGATGTTACTCTAGTGAATGCGGTGGCAATGAGTATGTATGCTTTTCATTGGTGTGTACTAGGTGGGCTTGGTGTGAGTGACCACAATCCGATTGAGATTGTTGTCACACACACTATTACGAGGAATGAAAGTGTTGGGGGTAATCGCTGGCGCACTTGTAGTGTGAATTGGTCCCTTCATGGGCTCATTGTGCAGGAGGCGGCAACGCAAGTTCCGCTTAATGCATTTAATGGTTTGAATGTGGATGAGCAGGTCGTATGTGTGAATGGGTGGATAACTGGTGCGAATGATCGCATGTTGAGAGGTACCATAAGGTCAACCTTAAGCATGTGAAGTGGTGGACGAATCAGTAAAGCACCAAGCGGCGGAATGGTCCGGTCTCTGCGGAAGCGATTCCAAGGGCCAGAGCTACCAATGCGGATGGTGCAGCCCAACTCAGGATTGAATATAGTCGGTGTATGAATGAGTACAAGCAAATGCTTGTAAAGGTGAAAGAAGATTAATGGCGCTCTTTCCTGGAGCGCAATAAGGATGACCCCTGGGTCGTGCTTATAAAATAGTTCGAGGTAGAGGCAGGGAAACGGATGTAAGTAGCCTCCGTGTTGGTAACGTTGGAATGTCTTGTTGAATGAATTCTCTTCCCCAGAGCGGATCATCAGGACTCACCACCTAGTGTGGTTAGGCCTGTTGATCCGCTTCTGGATAGTGAGTTGGAGGTGGCTTTCTCGAGGTTAAAGTCGAGGAAGTCACCTGGTATGGATGGATTCACTGGAGAAATGTGTAAAAGTGTCTGGAAGTCAATTCCAGAGTATATGAATGCGATGCATGCGAAGTGTCTGAATGAGGGTTATTTCCCCAGTGAATGGAAGTGTGCGAGAGTGATAGTGCTCCTGAAGTCGCCTGACAGGATCAGGAGCAATCCTAGATCTTTTCGGGGCATCAGTCTTCTTCCGGTTCTTGGAAAAGTTCTGGAAAGGATTATGGTAGAAAGGCTTCAAGAGAGAATGAGTGACCAAATGTCTGACAGGCAATTTAGTTTTAGGCAGGGCAGATGTGTTGAGGATGCGTGGAGGTATGTTAGTGACTCTGTTGAGGCTAGCAGCTCCACGTATGTCTTGGGCATCTTTGTTGATTTTAAAGGTGCTTTCGACTACCTGAGTTGGGCGAGTGTTTTGAGAAGGTTGGATGAATGCGGGTGCCGAGAATTAGCTCTCTGGAAGAGCTATTTCTCTGGCAGACGTACGTGTGCTGTAGGGCGGTGTGAACGTGTGAGCGTAAATGTGGTTCGTGGCTGTCCGCAGGGATCTATCTGTGGCCCATTCATTTGGACCTCATGATGGACCCCTTGTTGGTGCAGCTTGAGCACATGTGTAAATGTTGTGCGTATGCGGACGATCTGCTTATCTTGATTGAGGGTCGGTCACGTCTTGAGATCGAGACGAATGCGGGTATGTGCTTGCGCACTGTGTATGAGTGGGGTGAAAGTGTTGGGGTCAGTCTTGCAATGGACAAGACAGTGTCAATGCTGGTCAAGGGCAGATTGGCAGCTAGTCGGCCACCCATTGTCAGACTGAATGAAGTGAATGTGAGGTATGCGTCTGAGGTGAAATACCTCGGCATAACCTTCGGCGAGAGGATGTGTTTCACTCCTCATATCGCTGGTCTCAAGGCCCGGCTACTTGGTTTGGTGGGGCAAGTGCGTCGTATTTTGAGGTCTGACTGGGGCCTAAGCAGACGTGCTGTCCGCACCATCTATGAGGGTCTGTTTGTTGCATGTGCAGCATATGGATCGTATGTATGGTGCAAGGCGGTCACGACTGTGGTCAGCAGAAAGAAAGTGCTGGCTTGCCAGAGAGTGCTTCTGTTAGGTTGTTTGCCTGTGTGCCACACTGTCTCTACGGAGGCAATGCAGGTACTGTTAGGAGTAGCCCCTCTTGACTTGGAGATCAGGCGTCGAGCCTTGATGTACAGGATCAAGAGGCGGCTGCCATTGCCGCAGAATGATTGGCTAGCGGGTAGGGATGTGGAGAGTTTAGGGCTTAGTGAATGCAAGAGATTGGTGAAAGAGTGTGTTTTGTCTGACTGGCAAGTCAGATGGGACACTAGCGTGAATGGGCGTGTCACTCATCGGTTTATACGGGAGGTTACATTTGCCGGCAGCCGACCAGACTTTGGGTTTGGCCTGAGTCTTGGATTCCTGTTGACTGGTCACGGTTCCCCCAATGCATTCCTGCATTTGAGGAACCTTTATGACAGTCCAGAATGCCGTTGTGGCTCGGCTGCTGAGACATGGGAGCATGTTCTCTGTGAGTGCAGAAGGTATGCAGATCTTCGATATCTGAGGGGGATGGGTATAAGTGAGGTTAGTGGCGGGTTTGACGTAAGTCAATCACTCTCCACTAGTGATAGGGTTATAAGAATGAGTGAGTTTGCTAGAGCTGCATTTTCCAGGCGACGTTTGCAATTGCAGGAAGGAATTGTATGAATGATGATGGATGGTAGATGTGAGAATGTGAGGGTACGAATGTGGGGGTGTGTGTCTGAATGGTAATTTTTGTTAAACATTGTGTTGTGTTGGGGCTACCAACCCTTAACTGTTTTGGAGTTTAAATTGGAAGTGCCCTTCTGGTACGAGGCCTGACCAGAGGCTTTTAATCTGGTACCACGGGTAACCAGGAGCCCACGGAACTTTTTCCGTCCTGGTTAGTTGGTGCGGCCCTTCGGGGAGTATCGTGGTGGTTGTGGTTTAACACCCAAATGCAGGTAGAGCATCGGTCGACGTGGAGTTGCGTCATACAACCGGGTTCCGTGACCCAGATTACGGAAGAGGCTTAGGTAGTCCTCGTGCCAAACCAAGGTAGAAGTCACAACCAAACAGTCGTGTCTTTAATTGGTACCTGCGGAATTAATGTTCCAAGGGGGCGGTGATTGACGCTTGAATTAATCCTATACTAGGAACCGTGAGATTAAGCCATCGCGGCAGGTGCTCACGTTAAGCCCACTGACTTTCATGTCCCTATCTACTCAGTTCGTTTCAGACAGTCGTTGGGAACAGACGTGTTTATTTCATCGCTCGCTTCGCAAACAATTTTAAGATAACGGTGCTTTCAAGCAACGGTATCTTGTTTACATTTTGTGCGCTTATCAGCAATAAAGTTTTATTGCTTTGTTTACGTCGTTGCTGCGTGAGCAACAGGCGTTCGTGTGTGTGTGTGAAACCGCCAGCTTCTACGTGTGTGTGTGTGTGTGCGTGCTATTTGTATATTAAATAGATAAGCCCACACCTGCGGGCAATGCCGCCACGCAAAAAGAAGCCCGCTGAGAAGGGGACTTTTGAAAACTGTAGGATGACGTCGGAAGATGAGGTGACCTTGTCGGAGTCGTCATCGAACAGCGAGGTAAGGCGGAGGAGCAAGCAGCGCCTGAGGAAGGCAACTTCGGAAAGCGCTGTCAGCTCAGTTGGTGCGCGTGAGGGGAGCGCTGTTCCCGCGGGAGCCGCAGATGGCTCGCCCGGAGCAGCGGGTGCAAGTGTGGAGGAGCGGGTTTTTGCCGTTCCTCATGCCGTGAGCGTTTTAAATGTGTCTGAACCTGCCGTGGAGGGGCCGTCGACAAGTGCGGCGGCTTTGAGGAAGCGGAAAGGAACAGCTTTCGAGCAGATGAAGGGGATAACGGGAGCTTTATTGCAGCTTGCACTCAAGGAGAGAGCCACGGGGTCGCTCATTTGCAAGTTAGTTGATTATACAGGGCAGTATGAGCAGCTCCTGTTCGCGCTTGTGGCGCAGAATGAGCGGCTGCAGGGGCGCTTGGAGGCCGTTTGCGGGAGTGCAGGCGTTTCGCATGAGTTGCATGTTCCAGCCGGCCAAGCGCGGGCTCCGTCGGTGAACGCCGCCAGAGGGGGTCCCAGGTCGGCAGTGCCGTCTACCCCGGAGATGCCTCGGCCAGTTGAGACATGGTCCTTGGTTGTGCGCAGCAAGGCTGCTGGCAAAACCGCTAAGGACGTGGTTGAGCAGGTGGTGAAGGAGGTAGGTCCCTCTCTTGGTGTGCGGATACATGAGGTGAAACCTCTAAGGGATGGAGGTGCGTTAATTCGGACTCCATCGGTCGCCGAGCGTGAGAAAATTGTGGAGAACACAAAGTTCAACGAGGTGGGATTGGAAGTGTGTGTGAATGATAAATTAGGGCCGAAAGTTGTGGTTCAGGGCGTTCACTCGCAGATCACCCCTGACGAGTTCATGGGTGACCTTTACGAGATGAACTTAAAGGACAAAATGTCACTTGAAGCCTTTAAGAAAGGTGTCCGGATGACAAGTAAGCCATGGGCGGCGGGAGGTAATGCAGCAGTTAATATCGTCCTCGAGGGTGCTGTGGTGGCCATGCAGTCCCTTTTAGAAATCGGACGCTGCTTCATAAAATGGTTTTCGTTTAGAGTGAGAAGTTTTAACCTGGTACCGGGATGCTACCGCTGCCTTGGCTTCGACCATAAGGTGGCGGAGTGCAGAGCCAAAGAGGACGTTTGCCGTCGCTGCGGCCAGATGGGTCACCGCGTGGCTCAGTGCAGCAATGCACTGAATTGCCGCAATTGCTCCTTTAAGAGGAACCTGTCGGGACATCTGATGATGTCTCTAGCCTGTCCCATATACGGGTTGATTGTTGCGCGGGCGAATGCTAGATATTCAAATGTCTAGCAGATTTCTTCAGCTGAATTGTCAAAGGTCGAATGCAGCTATGTGTGATGTGGGGGCTATGATGTGTGAAAGGGGCAGCGTCGTTGCCCTGCTGCAGGAACCCTACGCCACCGGTGGTTGCGTAAGGGGATTGCCCGCATGTATGCGAGTATTCCCTGACAGCAGGGCTAACTCCGCTGTCATTGTGAATGATGTCAGTATTGAATGTACTTTGGTGAGTTCAACTGACTGGGGATTTTTGTAGTGAGCATGTATTGTAAGTTCGGGGATCCCCTCGAACCATACATTGCTTACTTGGATGAGGTGCTACTACTGGTTAGTAGCGTACCAGTCATCCTTGGTCTTGATGCGAATGCATCATCCCCCATGTGGTTCAGCAAGGTATCCAGACATTCGTCTGGGTATTCGAACCACACACGGGGTGAGATGCTAGCCGAGTGGGCCGTGTCCCAGGATGTTCGGGTCGTTAACGAACCCAGTGAGTGGTATACGTTTGCGGGTCCGGTGGGTCAGAGTGACATTGATGTTACTCTAGTGAATGCGGTGGCAATGAGTATGGTGTGAGTGACCACAATCCGATTGAGATTGTTGTCACACACACTATTACGAGGAACGAAAGTGTTGGGGGTAATCGCTGGCGCACTTGTAGTGTGAATTGGTCCCTTCATGGGCTCATTGTGCAGGAGGCGGCAACGCAAGTTCCGCTTAATGCATTTAATGATTTGAATGTGGATGAGCAGGTCGTATGTGTAAATGGGTGGATAACTGGTGCGAATGATCGCATGTTTGAGAGGCACCGTAAGGTCAACCTTAAGCATGTGAAGTGGTGGACGAATCAGTTAAGCACCAAGCGGCGGATGGTCCGGTCTCTGCGGAAGCGATTCCAAGGGGCCAGAGCTACCAATGCGGATGGTGCAGCCCAACTCAGGATTGAATATAGTCGGTGTATAAATGAGTACAAGCAAATGTTTGTAAAGGTGAAAGAAGATGAATGGCGCTCTTTCCTGGAGCGCAATAAGGATGACCCCTGGGGTCGTGCTTATAAAATAGTTCGAGGTAGAGGCAGGGAAACGGATGTAAGTAGCCTACGTGTTGGTCACGTTCAGTTAACGGCATGGAGGGATTGCATGAATGTCTTGTTGAATGAATTCTTCCCCAGAGCGGATCATCAGGACTCACCACCTAGTGTGGTTAGGCCTGTTGATCCGCTTCTGGATAGTGAGTTGGAGGTGGCTTTCTCGAGGTTAAAGTCGAGGAAGTCCCCTGGTATGGATGGATTCACTGGAGAAATGTGTAAAAGTGTATGGAAGTCAATTCCAGAGTATATGAATGCGATGTATGCGAAGTGTCTGAATGAGGGTTATTTCCCCAGTGAATGGAAGTGTGCGAGAGTGATAGTGCTCCTGAAGTCGCCTGACAGGATCAGGAGCAATCCTAGATCTTTTCGGGGCATCAGTCTTCTTCCGGTTCTTGGAAAAGTTCTGGAAAGGATTATGGTAGAAAGGCTTCAGGAGAGAATGAGTGACCAAATGTCTGACAGGCAATTTGGTTTTAGGCAGGGCAGATTTGTTGAGGATGCGTGGAGGTATGTTAGTGCCTCTGTTGAGGCTAGCAGCTCCACGTATGTATTGGGCATCTTTGTTGATTTTAAAGGTGCTTTCGACTACCTGAGTTGGGCGAGTGTTTTGAGAAGGTTGGATGAATGTGGGTGCCGAGAATTAGCTCTCTGGAAGAGCTATTTCTCTGGCAGACGTGCGTGTGCTGTAGGGCGGTGTGAATGTGTGAGCGTAAATGTGGTTCGTGGTTGTCCGCAGGGATCTATCTGTGCCCCATTCATTTGGAACCTCATGATGGACCCCTTGCTGGTGCAGCTTGAGCAGATGTGTAAATGTTGTGCGTATGCGGACGATCTGCTTATCTTGATTGAGGGTCGGTCGCGTCTTGAGATCGAGACGAATGCGGGTATGTGCTTGCGCACTGTGTATGAGTGGGGTGAAAGTGTTGGGGTCAGTCTTGAGATGGACAAGACAGTGTCAATGCTGCTCAAGGGCAGATTGGCAGCTAGTCGGCCACCCATTGTCAGACTGAATGGAGTGAATGTGAGGTATGCGTCTGAGGTGAAATACCTCGGCATAACCTTCGGCGAGAGGATGTGTTTCACTCCTCATATCGCTGGTCTCAAGGCCCGGCTACTTGGTTTGGTGGGGCAAGTGCGTCATATTTTGAGGTCTGACTGGGGCCTAAGCAGACGTGCTGTCCGCACCATCTATGAGGGTCTGTTTGTTGCATGTGCAGCATATGGATCGTCTGTATGGTGCAAGGCGGTCACGACTGTGGTCGGCAGAAAGAAAGTGCTGGCTTGCCAGAGAGTGCTTCTGTCAGGCTGTCTGCGTGTGTGCCGCACTGTCTCTACGGAGGCAATGCAGGTACTGTTAGGAGTAGCCCCTCTTGACTTGGAGATCAGGCGTCGAGCCATGATGTACAGGATCAAGAGGCGGCTGCCATTGCTGCAGAATGATTGGCTAGCGGGTAGGGATGTGGAGAGTTTAGGGCTTAGTGAATGCAAGAGATTGGTGAAAGAGTGTGTTTTGTCTGACTGGCAAGTCAGATGGGACAGTAGCGTGAATGGGCGTGTCACTCATCGGTTTATACGGGAGGTTACATTTGCCGGCAGCCGACCAGACTTTGGGTTCGGCCTGAGTCTTGGATTCCTGTTGACTGGTCACGGTTCCCTCAATGCATTCCTGGATTCGAGGAACCTTTATGACAGTCCAGAATGCCGTTGTGGCTCGGCTGCTGACACATGGGAGCATGTTCTCTGTGAGTGCACAAGGTATGCAGATCTTCGAGATCTGAGGGGGATGGGTATAAGTGAGGTTAGTGGCGGGTTTGACGTAAGTCAATCACTCTCCACTAGTGATAGGGTTAGAAGAATGAGTGAGTTTGCTAGAGCTGCATTTTCCAAGCGACGTTTGCAATTGCAGGAAGGAATTGTATGAATGATGATGGATGGTAGATGTGGGAATGTGGGGGTACGAACGTGGGGGTGTGTCTGAATGGTAATTTTTGTTGAACATTGTGTTGTGTTGGGGCTACCAACCCTTAACTGTTTTGGAGTTTAAACTGGAAGTGCCCTTCTGGTACGAGGCCTGACCAGAGGCTTTTAATCTGGTACCACGGGTAACCAGGAGCCCACGGAACTTGTTCCGTCCTGGTTAGTTGGTGCGGCCCTTCGGGGAGTATCGTGGTGGTTGTGGTTTAACACCCAAATGCGGATAGAGCATCGCTCGACGTGGAGTTGCGTCATACAACCGGGTTCCGTGACCCAGATTACGGAAGAGGCTTAGGTAGTCCTCGTGCCAAACCAAGGTAGAAGTCACAACCAAACAGTCGTGTCTTTAATTGGTACCTGCGGAATTGATGTTCCAAGGGGGCGGTGATTGACGCTTGAATTAATCCTATACTAGGAACCGTGAGATTAAGCCATCGCGGCAGGTGCTCACGTTAAGCCCACTGACTTTCATGTCCCTATCTACTCAGTTCGTTTCAGACAGTCGTTGGGAACAGACGTGTTTATTTCATCGCTCGCTTCGCAAACAATTTAAAGGTAACGGTGCTTTCAAGCAACGGTATCTTGTTTACATTTTTTGCGCTTATCAGCAATAAAGTTTTATTGCTTTGTTTACGTCGTTGCTGCGTGAGCAACAGGCGTTCGTGTGTGTGTGTGAAACCGCCAGCTTCTACGTGTGTGTGTGTGTGTGTGTGTGTGTGCGTGCTATTTATATATTAAATAGATAAGCGCACACCTGCGGGCGATGCCGCCACGCAAAAAGAAGCCCGCTGAGAAGGGGACTTTTGAAAATTGTAGGATGACGTCTGAAGATGAGGTGACCTTGTCGGAGTCATCATCGAACAGCGAGGTAAGGCGGAGGAGCAAGCAGCGCCTGAGGAAGGCAACTTCGGAAAGCGCTGTCAGCTCAGTTGGTGCGCGTGAGGGGAGCGCTGTTCCTGCGGCAGCCGCAGATGGCTCGCCCGGAGCAGCGGGTGCAAGTGTGGAGGAACGGGTTTTTGCCGTTCCTCATGCCGTGAGCGTTTTGAATGTGTCTGAACCTGCCGTGGAGGGGCCGTCGACAAGTGCGGCGGCTTTGAGGAAGCGGAAAGGAACAGCTGTCGAGCAGATGAAGGGGATAACGGGAGCTTTATTGCAGCTTGCACTCAAGGAGAGAGCTACGGGGTCGTTCATTTGCAAGTTAGTTGATTATACAGGGCAGTATGAGCAGCTCCTGTTCGCGCTTGTGGCGCAGAATGAGCGGCTGCAGGGGCGCTTGGAGGCCGTTTGCGGGGGTGCAGGCGTTTCGCATGAGTTGCATGTTCCAGCCGGCCAAGCGCGGGCTTCGTCGGTGAACGTCGCCAGAGGGTGTCCCAGGTCGGCAGTGCCGTCTACCCCGGAGATGCCTCGGCCAGTTGAGACCTGGTCCTTGGTTGTGCGCAGCAAGGCTGCTGGCAAAACCGCTAAGGACGTGGTTGAGCAGGTGGTGAAGGAGGTGTGCGGATACATGAGGTGAAACCTCTAAGGGATGGAGGTGCGTTAATTCGGACTCCATCGGTCGCCGAGCGTGAGAAAATTGTGGAGAACACAAAGTTCAACGAGGTGGGATTGGAAGTGTGTGTGAATGATAAATTAGGGCCGAAAGTTGTGGTTCTGACGAGTTCATGGGTGACCTTTACGAGATGAACTTAAAGGACAAAATGTCACTTGAAGCCTTTAAGAAAGGTGTCCGGATGACAAGTAAGCCATGGGCGGCGGGAGGTAATGTAGCAGTTAATATCGTCCTCGAGGGTGCTGTGGTGGCCATGCAGTCCCTTTTAGAAATCGGACGCTGCTACATAAAATGGTTTTCGTTTAGAGTGAGAAGTTTTGACCTGGTACCGGGATGCTACCGCTGCCTTGGCTTCGACCATAAGGTGGCGGAGTGCAGAGCCAAAGAGGACGTTTGCCGTCGCTGCGGCCAGATGGGTCACCGCGTGGCTCAGTGCAGCAATGCACTGAATTGCCGCAATTGCTCCTTTAAGGGGAAGCCGTCGGGACATCTGATGATATCTCTAGCCTGTCCCATATACGGGGCGATTGTTGCGCGAGCGAATGCTAGACATTAAAATGTCTAGCAGATTTCTTCAGCTGAATTGTCAAAGGTCGTATGCAGCTATGTGTGATGTAGGGGCTATGATGTGTGAAAGGGGCAGCGTCGTTGCACTGCTGCAGGAACCCTACGCGACCGTAGGTTGCGTAAGAGGATTGCCCGCATGTATGCGAGTATTCCCTGACAGCAGGGCTAACTTTCGCTGTCATTGTGAATGATGTCAGTATTGAATGCACTTTGGTGAGTTCAACTGACTGGGGGGTGTGTGTGAGCCTAAGCGGCAGTTTTGGCAGGATTTTTGTAGTGAGCATGTATTGTAAGTTCGGGGATCCCCTCGAACCATACATTGCTTACTTGGATGAGGTGCTACTACTGGTTAGTAGCGTACCAGTCATCCTTGGTCTTGATGCGAATGCATCATCCCCCATGTGGTTCAGCAAGGTATCCAGACATTCGTCTGGGTATTCGAACCACACACGGGGTGAGATGCTAGCCGAGTGGGCCGTGTCCCAGGATGTTCGGGTCGTTAACGAACCCAGTGAGTGGTATACGTTTGCGGGTCCGGTGGGTCAGAGTGACATTGATGTTACTCTAGTGAATGCGGTGGCAATGAGTATGTATGCTTTTCATGGGTGTGTACTAGGTGGGCTTGGTGTGAGTGACCACAATCCGATTGAGATTGTTGTCACACACACTATTACGAGGAACGAAAGTGTTGGGGGTAATCGCTGGCGCACTTGTAGTGTGAATTGGTCCCTTCATGGGCTCATTGTGCAGGAGGCGGCAACGCAAGTTCCGCTTAATGCATTTAATGATTTGAATGTGGATGAGCAGGTCGTATGTGTGAATGGGTGGATAACTGGTGCGAATGATCGCATGTTTGAGAGGTACCGTAAGGTCAACCTTAAGCATGTGAAGTGGTGGACGAATCAGTTAAGCACCAAGCGGCGGATGGTCCGGTCTCTGCGGAAGCAATTCCAAAGGGTCAGAGCTACCAATGCGGATGGTGCAGCCCAACTCAGAATTGAATATAGTCGGTGTATGAATGAGTACAAGCAAATGCTTGTAAAGGTGAAAGAAGATGAATGGCGCTCTTTCCTGGAGCGCAATAAGGATGACCCCTGGGGTCGTGTTTATAAAATAGTTCGAGGTAGAGGCAGGGAAACGGATGTAAGTAGCCTCCGTGTTGGTAACGTTCAGTTAACGGCATGGGGGGATTGCATGAATGTCTTGTTGAATGAATTCTTCCCCAGAACGGATCATCAGGACTCCCCACCTAGTGTGGTTAGGCCTGTTGATCCGCTTCTGGATAGTGAGTTGGAGGTGGCTTTCTCGAGGTTAAAGTCGAGGAAGTCCCCTGGTATGGATGGATTCACTGGAGAAATGTGTAAAAGTGTATGGAAGTCAATTCCAGAGTATATGAATGCGATGTATGCGAAGTGTCTGAATGAGGGTTATTTCCCCAGTGAATGAAAGTGTGCGAGAGTGATAGTGCTCCTGAAGTCGCCTGACAGGATCAGGAGCAATCCTAGATCTTTTCGGTCTTCTTCCGGTTCTTGGAAAAGTTCTGGAAAGGATTATGGTAGAAAGGCTTCAGGAGAGAATGAGTGACCAAATGTCTGACAGGCAATTTGGTTTTAGGCAGGGCAGATGTGTTGAGGATGCGTGGAGGTATGTTAGTGACTCTGTTGAGGTTAGCAGCTCCACGTATGTCTTGGGCATCTTTGTTGATTTTAAAGGTGCTTTCGACTACCTGAGTTGGGCGAGTGTTTTGAGAAGGTTGGATGAATGCGGGTGCCGAGAATTAGCTCTCTGGAAGAGCTATTTTTCTGGCAGACGTGCGTGTGCTGTAGGGCGGTGTGAATGTGTGAGCGTAAATGTGGTTCGTGGCTGCCCGCAGAGATCTATCTGTGGCCCATTCATTTGGAACCTCATGATGGACCCCTTGTTGGTGCAGCTTGAGCACATGTGTAAATGTTGTGCGTATGCGGACGATCTGCTCATCTTGATTGAGGGTCGGTCGCGTCTTGAGATCGAGACGAATGCGGGTATGTGCTTGCGCACTGTGTATGAGTGGGGTGAAAGTGTTGGAGTCAGTCTTGCAATGGACAAGACAGTGTGAATGCTGCTCAAGGGCAGATTGGCAGCTAGTCGGCCACCCATTGTCAGACTGAATGGAGTGAATGTGAGGTATGCGTCTGAGGTGAAATACCTCGGCATAACCTTCGGCGAGAGGATGTGTTTCACTCCTCATATCGCTGGTCTCAAGGCCCGGCTACTTGGTTTGGTGGGGCAAGTGCGTCGTATTTTGAGGTCTGACTGGGGCCTAAGCAGACGTGCTGTCCGCACCATCTATGAGGGTCTGTTTGTTGCATGTGCAGCATATGCATTATAGATGATGTGTTAAAAAACCTATATAGGGAGTGATGTCGCGCAGGGCATGTCATATGAAAAATTTTAAATACGGTAAATTCATATGACTGTGGAGTGTTGCCTTGCCGGCATAAGTCAATTATGTTTATATAAAAAGAATAATGAAGTTATAAAAGTGTATTATTAAATAAGTACATGAAGACATTAAGGTGAATGGTAGCATTTGGAAAAAATATCGCCATTATAGATGATGTGTCAAAAAACCTATATAGGGAGTGGTGTCGCGCAAGGCATGTCATATGAAAAATTTTAAATACGGTAAATTCATATGACTGTGGAGTGTTGCCATGCCGGCATAAGTCAATTATGTTTATATAAAAAGAATAATGAAGTTATATAAGTGTATTATTAAATTAGTACATGAAGACATTAAGGTGAATGGTAGCATTTGGAAAAAATATCGCCATTATAGATGATGTGTCAAAAAACCTATTCATTTTTTTTTGTTTCTCATTTTGTTTATTGATTTAATACTATCCATCGTGGACAACCATTAAATTGTATAATTATAAACTTAGCTTATGTGTATTTCATGTATTGAGCTTAGTATAGTTGTTATTCTTAGAGAGAGTTAAATGGCTATGTTATTCCATGACAGAAGGTCAAATGGCTATATTGTTCCATGGGAGATCCAGTGGGTGGGCTCTGCAGAGTCTTCTCCTTTGTTGGCTGTTGTCTAGCAGACAAATGGCTTGTGTGTTTGGATGGTTGTGTTATCGCTTGATATATCGTCTGCTGCTTTTGGCAATCTCGTCTTTTACCCAGGGGAACTTGAGAACATCGTGGATGGTGGCGTTATCATGATATATGTGTGCGTTTGTAGCGATGCGTAATGCTTTGTTTTCGAAAGTTTGAATGATCCGGATATTGGACCTGCAGGCTGTACCCCAGAGCTGGATTCCATAGGTCCAGATTGGTCTGATGATCGCCTTGTAGGTCAGAATCTTGGAGGAGGTGGAAAGCCTTGATCTCCTGCCCATAAGCCAGTAGTAGGCTTTTAGTCGCTGCTCACACTGGTTTCGCTTTTTTATTAGGTGTGCTCTCCAGGTGAGTTTCCTGTCTAGCGTTATTCCCAGATATTTAGGATTGGGTTCTTCTGGTATTGTGACTCCGTCTAGTTGAACTGGTGGACAGTTACCCGAGCGGAGTGCAAAGGTAGTCGCAGTTGACTTGTCACCATTGACTGTAATGTTCCATCGCTTTTGCCAGTCGTTGACGAGGTTCAATTGCATCTGCATCAGTGAGCTAGCTTCGCCAGGTGATTCCGAGATGGTGAGAAATGCCGTGGCATCGGCGTACGTGGCAACGCGCACGTTTGGGTTCCCAGTGACGGGCAAGTCAGCTGTGTACACGTTATAGAGCAGCGGACCCAGAACACTTCCTTGAGGGACGCCAGCATGAATGTGTTTGGTGTTGGACACTGTTTCCCCACATTTAACTCGGAATGTTCGGTTCTCCAGATATGAAGCCAGAAACAAGAAGTAGGCGTGTGGGAGGTTACCCTTGAGCTTTTGCAGGAGTCCAGGATGCCAAACTCTGTCAAAGGCTTGTTTGACATCGAGGAATACGGCGTAGCAATATTTTTTCTCCTCAAATGCGTCGAGGATAGTTTGAACAACTCTGTGGCATTGTTCCGAGGTTCCGTGACAGCGCCTGAAGGCAAATTGGTGATCCGGGATCAGACCGGCCTCGTCCAATACTGGCAAAACTCTACTCAAAAATACTCTTTCTAGTATCTTTGAGAGCGCTGGCAGTAAACTAATCGGGCGATAGGAGGCCAGATTATCTTCAGGTTTACCAGGCTTAGGTATCATTACTACTTGTGCACTTTTCCATTGCGCTGGGAAGTAGCCGATTTCCATGCATTTGTTATATATTTTGGAGATGAACGAGATGCTTCTTTGCGGTAGTAGCTTTAATGCCATTGCATTGATACCATCATCGCCTGGGGCTTTTTTGTTGTTTAGCGCAGTTATGTATTCCGCTATCTCCTCTTCATGTACCGGTGGAATCGTTTCCGTTCCTTCGGGCGGTACACTTAGCTGGTGTGCAGTTTCGGATGCTTCGTCTGACGTGCACCTGCTGAAAGGGGTGAACACAGTTTCTAAGTGCTCGGCGAAGGCATTGGCTCTGTCAGTTTCTGTTCTACACCAACTGCCATCAGTTTTTCTTACTGGGTTGATTCTTTTCTGTGGCCTTTTAATGTGCTTGGTTACTTGCCACAGATTGTGTTGTGGGTCGTTAGGGGCAAGCTGCGTAAGAAAACTATCTAGGGCATCTTTTCTCAGAATCTTGAGTGTCTCTTTCAGTTCCTTGGTGATTCTATTTAGGACTGTCTTGTCCCTCGGGTTCCTGGACAGGAACCAGACCCGCCTCAGTCGCCTTTTTTCACCAAGCAGCTCGGCCACTTGTTGTGACCAGAGGTGAACGTCTCTATTTTCAACTCTGGGCCGGCTTGAGAGTCTTGGCGCCGCATGTGACGCCGCATTGTGGATATGAGTTGTTAGCTCTGTGACTGCCGCTTCGATGTCCTCCGGGCTATTTAGTGGGGGGCTGGGATTGGTGCAGTTGTCCAACCAGGTTTGATATTTGCCAATATCAGTGGCTTTATATATAAGCTTCTTGCGGGCAGACTTCCTCATGGCTGCAGCAAATATAGAGATGGCTATGGCGCTGTGATCAGACAGGAGGTCCTCTACTTCTCTGACTTGGATTCTGCCAGTATCCAAACCACGAGTTATCGCGATGTCCAGGACGTCTGGCACCTTATATGGGTCTGTAGGCCAGTATGTAGGTGCGCCTGTACTGTGGCAGTCGAGGTTTCTTAACCGGGTTTGCCTGAACAGCGCGTAGCCTTTAGGGTTATTTGTTCTGGAGCCCCACCAGGTGTGCTTGGCGTTGAAGTCTCCGCCTATTAGAAACCTTGTGCCTAGGCTGTCCATTAGCGTCCGGAATTCTTCGTCCCTAGCATTGTGCTTGGGGGGGCAGTAGGCAGCGGCTATTGTGACGTCTCCCAGCGTGGTACTCACTCTTATTTTTGCGCATTGGATCCACTCCTCCAGAGTTGGGGGCAGGATCTCATAACTTATGTTGCTACGAATTAGAATGGCAGCTCCGCCGCGGGCTCTCCCGTTGGGGTGATTGGCTGAGATCAGGTCGTAGCCTCGTAGGCAGAAGTAAGATCTTTCAGAGAAATGGGTTTCAGATATGAGGAGAATTTCGTTATTGTTGGTCTTGCAGTAAAGCTCAACCTCAGGCCTGTTTTTGCACAGGCCGTTAGCATTCCAGATCGTGATCTCTAAACCTTCTTGCATAATGTGGAGCAAACAGTTTCCAGCATCTGTGTCATTTGACCTAGTATTTTATCCATCATTTTTTCAAACATGACCTCTAGCCTTGTCACTATCGCATTAAGTTGATTGTCCGGCTGTGAATCCGGGCAGGGAGCTTGATTTGCCTCGTAGGTGCTCTTTGCAGCCTTAGCAAAACTAATGTTTGCATTCACTTTGCTGGAGTTTAGTGGTAGTCCATCTCTTGGAGCTGTCTGTCTGTTTGCCGTTAAGAGGCTCTTTGCCTTCTTATAAGCTGGGCATCCTTTGTATGAGGCCACATGGGGACCCTGGCAGTGCAGGCAGAAGGCCGGGTCACTGCTCTTCTTTAAGCATTCCGACGTGGAGTGTCCGCCTCCACATTTCACACATCTATG
This sequence comes from Drosophila virilis, assembly GCF_030788295.1. NCBI lineage: Eukaryota > Metazoa > Arthropoda > Insecta > Diptera > Drosophilidae > Drosophila > Drosophila virilis. The sequence goes on along the minus strand of NW_027212927.1, from coordinate 15,562 downwards.
TTCCAGGTGACAGTATCTTTGAGTGTGTCCGTATCCTTGGCAGCGATAGCATTGGGGGACATCGTTAAACTTCAGTGGAGGCTCGACTGTAACCACAGAGCAGCAAAGCCTTTTGATTTTGTATGCGTCTTTGTTATTTTTCGCCGGCTCGAGATTTACGAAGAATATGTTTAGGGGTTTTTTTGTGCTTTTTTGTGTGAGGTTATAAAGGTCTCTTACTTCGTGCCCGTAGTTGCTTAAACCTTCCTTGATCTCGACCAGCTCAGTAGAGTGGTGCAGGCCTTTGACCACTATCCGGTAGGCTCTTTCGTCTCTGGGCTGAAAGGTCTGATACCGTTTGTTGTTTTCATTGAGAAATGCCTTAAGTGCAGTGAAGCTAGCTTTATCTGGCGTCATTACTCTAATGTTGTTGTTTTTAGTGGCTTTATATGTAAATTCTACTGCTTTGCCAAGGGCGCCAGTTATGGCATTGGTAAGCGCTTTGATATTGGTCACGTCTGGAATAAAAATTGGTGGTGGCCTGATCGTCTTAGGTTCTTTAGCAGGCTCCTTATTTGGTTGG
>NW_027212927.1:0-10000 GCF_030788295.1 Drosophila virilis | reverse complement strand
GAACTCTGAATAGAGAGTTAAATAGTACGTGAAACTACTTAGAGGTTAAGCCCGATGAACCTGAATATCCGTTATGGAAAATTCATCATTAGAATTGTAATATTTTAAACAATATTATAATAATAGTGTGCATTTTTTCCATATAAGGACATTGTAATCTATTAGCATAAATATTTATCATAAAATTATGTCTGATTGCTTATTTGAATTATATGCTTGGCATTTTAACATAAAATAAAAGATATAAATTTGATAAAGTGCTGATAGATTTATATGATTACAGTGCGTTAATTTTTCGGAATTATATAATGGCATAATTATCATTGATATTTGTGTTTATTATATGCATTTGTATGATTAACAATGCGAAAGATTCAGGATACCTTCGGGACCCGTCTTGAAACACGGACCAAGGAGTCTAACATATGTGCAAGTTATTGGGATATAAACCTAATAGCGTAATTAACTTGACTATTAATGCGATTAGTTTTTTAACTATTTATAGTTAATTAACGCAATCCCGGGCGCTCTATATAGTTATGTATAATAATATTTATATTATTTATACCTCTAACTGGAACGTACCTTGAGCATATATGCTGTGACCCGAAAGATGGTGAACTATACTTGATCAGGTTGAAGTCAGGGGAAACCCTGATGGAAGTCCGAAACAGTTCTGACGTGCAAATCGATTGTCAGAATTGAGTATAGGGGCGAAAGACCAATCGAACCATCTAGTAGCTGGTTCCTTCCGAAGTTTCCCTCAGGATAGCTGGTGCATTTAACTGTTGTATAAAATAATCTTATCTGGTAAAGCGAATGATTAGAGGCCTTAGGGTCGAAACGATCTTAACCTATTCTCAAACTTTAAATGGGTAAGAACCTTAACTTTCTTGATATGAAGTTTAAGGTTATGATATAATGTGCCCAGTGGGCCACTTTTGGTAAGCAGAACTGGCGCTGTGGGATGAACCAAACGTAATGTTACGGTGCCCAAATTAACAACTCATACAGAAACCATGAAAGGCGTTGGTTGCTTAAAACAGCAGAACGGTGCTCATGGAAGTCGAAATCCGCTAAGGAGTGTGTAACAACTCACCTGCCGAAGCAGCTAGCCCTTAAAATAGATGGCGCTTAAGTTGTATACCTATACATTACCGCTAAAGTAGATGGTTTATATTACTTGTAATATAAATTTTGAAACTTAAGTGAGTAGGAAGGTACAATGGTGTGCATAGAAGTGTTTGGCGTAAGCCTGCATGGAGCCGCTATTGGTACAGATCTTGGTGGTAGTAGCAAATAATCGAATGAGACCTTGGAGGACTGAAGTGGAGAAGGGTTTCGTGTGAACGGTGGTTGATCACGAGTTAGTCGGTCCTAAGTTCAAGGCGAAAGCCGAAAATTTTCAAGTAAAGAAAAATCTAAATATATTTGTCATCTAACCGATTTTTATACACTTGAATAATTTTGAACGAAAGGGAATACGGTTCCAATTCCGTAACCTGTTGAGTATCCGTTTGTTATTAAATATGGGCCTCGTGCTCATCCTGGCAACAGGAACGACCATAAAGAAGCCGTCGAGAGGTATCGGAAGAGTTTTCTTTTCTGTTTTATAGCCGTACTAGCATGGAAGTCTTTCGCAGAGAGATATGGTAGATGGGCTAGAAGACCATGACATATACTGTTGTGTCGATATTTTCTCCTCGGACCTTGAAAATTTATGGTGGGGACACGCAAACTTCTCAACAGGCCGTACCAATATCCGCAGCTGGTCTCCAAGGTGAAGAGTCTCTAGTCGATAGAATAATGTAGGACGTTTGCGGGTCCGGTGGGTCAGAGTGACATTGATGTTACTCTAGTAAATGCGGTGGCAATGAGTATGTATGCTTTTCATTGGTGTGTACTAGGTGGGCTTGGTGTGAGTGACCACAATCCGATTGAGATTGTTGTCACACACACTATTACGAGGAACGAAAGTGTTGGGGGTAATCGCTGGCGCACTTGTAGTGTGAATTGGTCTCTTCATGGGCTCATTGTGCAGGAGGCGGCAACGCAAGTTCCGCTGAATGCATTTAATGATTTGAATGTGGATGAGCAGGTCGTATGTGTGAATGGGTGGATAACTGGTGCGAATGATCGCATGTTTGAGGTGGTGGACGAATCAGTTAAGCACCAAGCGGCGGATGGTCCGGTCTCTGCGGAAGCGATTCCAAAGGGCCAGAGCTACCAATACGGATGGTGCAGCCCAACTCAGGATTGAATATAGTCGGTGTATGAATGAGTACAAGCAAATGCTTGTAAAGGTGAGAGAAGATGAATGGCGCTCTTTCCTGGAGCGCATTAAGGATGACCCCTGGAGTCGTGCTTATAAAATAGTTCGAGGTAGAGGCAGGGAAACAGATGTAAGTAGCCTCCGTGTTGGTAACGTTCAGTTAACGGCATGGAGGGATTGCATGAATGTCTTGTTGAATGAATTCTTCCCCAGAGCGGATCATCAGGACTCACCACCTAGTGTGGTTAGGCCTGTTGATCCGCTTCTGGATAGTGAGTTGGAGGTGGCTTTCTCGAGGTTAAAGTCGAGGAAGTCCCCTGGTATGGATGGATTCACTGGAGAAATGTGTAAAAGTGTCTGGAAGTCAATTCCAGAGTATATGAATGCGATGTATGCGAAGTGTCTGAATAAGGGGTTATTTCCCCAGTGAATAGAAGTGTGCGAGAGTGATAGTGCTCCTGAAGTCGCCTGACAGGATCAGGAGCAATCCTAGATCTTTTCGGGGCATCAGTCTTCTTCCGGTTCTTGGAAAAGTTCTGGAAAGGATTATGGTAGAAAGGCTTCAGGAGAGAATTATTGACCAAATGTCTGACAGGCAATTTGGTTTTAGGCAGGGCAAATGTGTTGAGGATGCGTGGAGGTATGTTAGTGACTCTGTTGAGGCTAGCAGCTCCACGTATGTCTTGCGCATCTTTGTTGATTTTAAAGGTGCTTTCGACTACCTGAGTTGGGCGAGTGTTTTGAGAAGGTTGGATGAATGTGGGTGCCGAGAATTAGCTCTCTGGAAGAGCTATTTCTCTGGCAGACGTGCGTGTGCTGTAGGGCGGTGTGAATGTGTGAGCGTAAATGTGGTTCGTGGCTGTCCGCAGGGATCTATCTGTGGCCCATTCATTTGGAACCTCATGATGGACCCCTTGCTGGTGCAGCTTGAGCAGATGTGTAAATGTTGTGCGTAAGCGGACGATCTGCTTATCTTGATTGAGGGTCGGTCGCGTCTTGAGATCGAGACGAATGCGGGTATGTGCTTGCGCACTGTGTATGAGTGGGGTGAAAGTGTTGGGGTCAGTCTTGCAATGGACAAGACAGTGTCAATGCTGCTCAAGGGCAGATTGGCAGCTAGTCGGGCCACCCATTGTCTGACTGAATGGAGTGAATGTGAGGTATGCGTCTGAGGTGAAATACCTCGGCATAACCTTCGGCGAGAGGATGTGTTTCACTCCTCATATCGCTGGTCTCAAGGCCCGGCTACTTGGTTTGGTGGGGCAAGTGCGTGGTATTTTGAGGTCTGACTGGGGCCTAAGCAGACGTGCTGTCCGCACCATCTATGAGGGTCTGTTTGTTGCATGTGCAGCATATGGATCGTTTGTATGGTGCAAGGCGGTCACGACTGTGGTCGGCAGAAAGAAAGTGCTGGCTTGCCAGAGAGTGCTTCTGTTAGGTTGTCTGCCTGTGTGCCGCACTGTCTCTACGGAGGCAATGCAGGTACTGTTAGGAGTAGCCCCTCTTGACTTGGAGATCAGGCGTCGAGCCTTGATGTACAGGATCAAGAGGCGGCTGCCATTGCTGCAGAATGATTGGCTGGCGGGTAGGGATGTGGAGAGTTAAGGGCTTAGTGAACGCAAGAGATTGGTGAATGGGTGTGTTTTGTCTGACTGGCAAGTCAGATGGGACACTAGCGTGAATGGGCGTGTCAAACATCGGTTTATACGGGAGGTTACATTTGCCGGCAGCCGACCAGACTTTGGGCTCGGCCTGAGTCTTGGATTCCTGTTGACTGGTCACGGTTTATGACAGTCCAGAATGCCGTTGTGGCTCGGCTGCTGAGACATGGGAGCATGTTCTCTGTGAGTGCACAAGGTATGCAGATCTTCGAGATCTGAGGGGGATGGGTATAAGTGAGGTTAGTGGCGGGTTTGACGTAAGTCAATCACTCTCCACTAGTGATAGGGTTAGAAGAATGAGTGAGTTTGCTGGAGCTGCATTTTCCAGGCGACATTTTCAATTGCAGGAAGGAATTGTATGAATGATGATGGATGGTAGATGTTGGAATGTGGGGGTACGAATGTGGGGGTGTGTCTGAATGGTAATTTTTGTTGAACATTGTGTTGTGTTGGGGCTACCAACCCTTAACTGTTTTGGAGTTTAAATTGGAAGTGCCCTTCTGGTACGAGGCCTGACCAGAGGCTTTTAATCTGGTACCACGGGTAACCAGGAGCCCACGGAACTTGTTCCGTCCTGGTTAGTTGGTGCGGCCCTTCGGGGAGTATCGTGGTGGTTGTGGTTTAACACCCAAATGCGGGTAGAGCATCGCTCGACGTGGAGTTGCGTCATACAACCGGGTTCCGTGACCCAGATTACGGAAGAGGCTTAGGTAGTCCTCGTGCCAAACCAAGGTAGAAGTCACAACCAAACAGTCGTGTCTTTAATTGGTACCTGCGGAATTGATGTTCCAAGGGGGCGGTGATTGACGCTTGAATTAATCCTATACTAGGAACCGTGAGATTAAGCCATCGCGGCAGGTGCTCACGTTAAGCCCACTGACTTTCATGTCCCTATCTACTCAGTTCGTTTCAGACAGTCGTTGGGAACAGACGTGTTTATTTCATCGCTCGCTTCGCAAACAATTTAAAGATAACGGTGCGTGCTATTTATATATTAAATAGATAAGCGCACACCTGCGGACAATGCCGCCACGCAAAAAGAAGCCCGCTGAGAAGGGGGCTTTTGAAAATTGTAGGATGACGTCGGAAGATGAGGTGACCTTGTCGGAGTCGTCATCGAACAGCGAGGTAAGGCGGAGGAGCAAGCAGCCTGAGGAAGGCAACTTCGGAAAGCGCTGTCAGCTCAGTTGGTGCGCTTGAGGGAAGCGCTGTTCCCGCGGGAGCCGCAGATGGCCCGCCTGGAGCAGCGGGTGCAAGTGTGGAGGAGCGGGTTTTTGCCGTTCCTCATGCCGTGAGCGTTTTGATTGTGTCTGAACCTGCCGTGGAGGGGCCGTCGACAAGTGCGGCGGCTTTGAGGAAGCGGAAAGGAACAGCTGTCGTGCAGATGAAGGGGATAACGGGAGCTTAATTGCAGCTTGCACTCAAGGAGAGAGCCACGGGGTCGCTCATTTGCAAGTTAGATGATCATACAGGGTAGTATGAGCAGCTCCTGTTCGCGCTTGTGGCGCAGAATGAGCGGCTGCAGGGGCGCTTGGTGGCCGTTTGCGGGGGTGCAGGCGTTTCGCATGAGTTGCATGTTCCAGCCGGCCAAGCGCGGGCTCCGTCGGTGAACGCCGCCAGAGGGGGTCCCAGGTCGGCAGTGCCGTCTACCCCGGAGATGCCTCGGCCAGTTGAGACCTGGTCCTTGGTTGTGCGCAGCAAGGCTGCTGGCAAAACCGCTACGGACGTGGTTGAGCAGGTGGTGAAGGAGGTAGGTCCCTCTCTTGGTGTGCGGATACATGAGGTGAAACCTCTAAGGGATGGAGGTGCCTTAATTCGGACTCCATCGGTCGCCGAGCGTGAGAAAATTGTGGAGAACACAGAGTTCAACGAGGTGGGATTGGAAGTGTGTGTGAATGATAAATTAGGGCCGAAAGTTGTGGTTCAGGGCGTTCACTCGCAGATCACCCCTGACGAGTTCATGGGTGACCTTTACGAGATGAACTTAAAGGACAAAATGTCACTTGAAGCCTTTAAGAAAGGTGTCCGGATGACAAGTAAGCCATGGGCAGCGGGAGGTAATGTAGCAATTAATATCGTCCTCGAGGGTGCTGTGGTGGCCATGCAGTCTCTGTTAGAAATCGGACGCTGCTACATAAAATGGTTTTCGTTTAGAGTGAGAAGTTTTGACCTGGTACCGGGATGCTACCGCTGCCTTGGCTTCGACCATAAGGTAGCGGAGTGCAGAGCCAAAGAGGACGTTTGCCGTCGCTGCGGCCAGATGGGTCACCGCGTGGCTCAGTGCAGCAATGCACTGAATTGCCGCAATTGCTCCTTTAAGGGGAAGCCGTCGGGACATCTGACCTGTCCCATATACGGGGCGATTGTTGCGCGGGCGAATGCTAGACATTAAAATGTCTAGCAGATTTCTTCAGCTGAATTGTCAAAGGTCGTATGCAGCTATGTGTGATGTGGGGGCTATTATGTGTGAAAGGGGCAGCGTCGTTGCCCTGCTGCAGGAACCCTACGCGACCGGAGGTTGCGTAAGGGGATTGCCCGCATGTATGCGAGTATTCCCTGACAGCAGGGCTAGCTCCGCTGTCATTGTGAATGATGTCAGTATTGAATGCACTTTGGTGAGTTCAACTGACTGGGGAGTGTGTGTGAGCCTAAGCGGCAGTTTTGGCAGGATTTTTGTAGTGAGCATGAATTGTAAGTTCGGGGATCCCCTCGAACCATACATTGCTTACTTGGATGAGGTGCTACTACTGGTTAGTAGCGTACCAGTCATCCTTGGTCTTGATGCGAATGCATCATCCCCCATGTGGTTCAGCAAGGTATCCAGACATTCGTCTGGGTATTCGAACCACACACGGGGTGAGATGCTAGCCGAGTGGGCCGTGTCCCAGGATGTTCGGGTCGTTAACGAACCCAGTGAGTGGTATACGTTTGCGGGTCCGGTGGGTCAGAGTGACATTGATGTTACTCAAGTGAATGCAGTGGCAATGAGTATGTATGCTTTTCATTGGTGTGTACTAGGTGGGCTTGGTGTGAGTGACCACAATCCGATTGAGATTGTTGTCACACACACTATTACGAGGAACGAAAGTGTTGGGGGTAATCGCTGGCGCACTTGTAGTGTGAATTGGTCCCTTCATTGGCTTATTGTGCAGGAGGCGGCAACGCAAGTTCCGCTTAATGCATTTAATGATTTGAATGTGGATGAGCAGGTCGTATGTGTGAATGGGTGGATAACTGGTGCGAATGATCGCATGTTTGAGAGGCACCGTAAGGTCAACCTTAAGCATGTGAAGTGGTGGACGAATCAGTTAAGCACCAAGCGGCGGATGGTCCGGTCTCTGCGGAAGCGATTCCAAAGGGCCAGAGCTACCAATGCGGATGGTGCAGCCCAACTCAGGATTGAATATAGTCGGTGTATGAATGAGTACAAGCAAATGCTTGTAAAGGTGAAAGAAGATGAATGGTGCTCTTTCCTGGAGCGCAATAAGGATGACCCCTGGGGTCGTGCTTATAAAATAGTTCGAGATAGAGGCAGGGAAACGGATGTAAGTAGCCTCCGTAACGTTCAGTTAACGGCATGGAGGGATTGCATGAATGTCTTGTTGAATGAATTCTTCCCCAGAGCGGATCATCAGGACTCACCACCTAGTGTGGTTAGGCCTGTTGATCCGCTTCTGGATAGTGAGTTGGAGGTGGCTTTCTCGAGGTTAAAGTCGAGCAAGTCCCCTGGTATGGATGGATTCACTGGAGAAATGTGTAAAAGTGTCTGGAAGTCAATTCCAGAGTATATGAGGTGAAATACCTCGCATAACCTTCGGCGAGAGGATGTGTTTCACTCCTCATTTCGCTGGTCTCAAGGCCCGGCTACTTGGTTTGGTGGGGCAAGTGCGTCGTATTTTGGGGTCTGACTGGGGCCTAAGCAGACGTGCTGTCCGCACCATCTATGAGGGTCTGTTTGTTGCATGAGCAGCATATGGATCGTCTGTATGGTGCAAGGCGGTCACGACTGTGGTCGGCAGAAAGAAAGTGCTGGCTTGCCAGAGAGTGCTTCTGTTAGGTTGTTTGCCTGTGTGCCGCACTGTCTCTACGGAGGCAATGCAGGTACTGTTAGGAGTAGCCCCTCTTGACTTGGAGATCAGGCGTCGAGCCTTGATGTACAGGATCAAGAGGCGGCTGCCATTCGCAAACAATTTAAAGATAACGGTGCTTTCAAGCAACGGTATCTTGTTTACATGTTGTGCGCTTATCAGCAATAAAGTTTTATTGCTTTGTTTACGTCGTTGCTGCGTGAGCAACAGGCGTTCGTGTGTGTGTGTGTGAAACCGCCAGCTTCTACGTGTGTGTGTGTGGGTGCGAGCTATTTAAATATTATATAGATAAGCGCACACCTGCGGGCGATGCCGCCACGCAAAAAGAAGCCCGCTGAGAAGGGGACTTTTGAAAATTGTAGGATGACGTCGGAAGATGAGGTGACCTTGTCGGAGTCGTCATCGAACAGCGAGGTAAGGCGGAGGAGCAAGCAGCGCCTGAGGAAGGCAACTTCGGAAAGCGCTGTCAGCTCAGTTGGTGCGCGTGAGGGGAGCGCTGTTCCCGCGGGAGCCGCAGATAGCTCGCCCGGAGCAGCGGGTGCAAGTGTGGAGGAGCGGGTTTTTGCCGTTCCTCATGCCGTGAGCGTTTTGAATGTGTCTGAACCTGCCGTGGAGGGGCCGTCCACAAGTGCGGCGGCTTTGAGGAAGCGGAAAGGAACAGCTGTCCGAGCAGATGAAGGGGATAACGGGAGCTTTATTGCAGCTTGCACTCAAGGAGAGAGCCACGGGGTCGCTCATTTGCAAGTTAGTTGATTATACAGGGCAGTATGAGCAGCTCCTGTTCGCGCTTGTGGCGCAGAATGAGCGGCTGCAGGGGCGCTTGGAGGCCGTTTGCGGGGGTGCAGGCGTTTCGCATGAGTTGCATGTTCCAGCCGGCCAAGCGCGGGCTTCGTCGGTGAACGCCGCCAGAGGGGGTCCCAGGTCGGCAGTGCCGTCTACCCCGGAGATGCCCCGGCCAGTTGAGACCTGGTCCTTGGTTGTGCGCAGCAAGGCTGCTGGCAAAACCGCTAAGGACGTGTTTGGTTGAGCAGGTGGTGAAGGAGGTAGATCCCTCTCTTGGTGTGCGGATACATGAGGTGAAACCTTTAAGGGATGGAGGTGCGTTAATTCGGACTCCATCGGTCACCGAGCGTGAGAAAATTGTGGAGAACACAGAGTTCAACGAGGTGGGATAAATTATGGCCGAAAGTTGTGGTTCAGAGCGTTCACTCGCAGATCACCCCTGACGAGTTCATGGGTGACCTTTACGAGATGAACTTAAAGGACAAAATGTCACTTGAAGCCTTTAAGAAAGGTGTCCGGATGACAAGTAAGCCATGGGCGGCGGGAGGTAATGTAGCAGTTAATATCGTCCTCGAGGGTGCTGTAGTGGCCATGCAGTCCCTTTTAGAAATCGGACGCTGCTACATAAAATGGTTTTCGTTTAGAGTGAGAAGTTTTGACCCCACGGAACTTGTTCCGTCCTGGTTAGTTGGTGCGGCCCTTCGGGGAGTATCGTGGTGGTTGTGGTTTAACACCCAAATGCGGGTAGAGCATCGCTCGACGTGGAGTTGCGTCATACAACCGGGTTCCGTGACCCAGATTACGGAAGAGGCTTAGATAGTCCTCGTGCCAAAACCAAGGTAGAAGTCACAACCAAACAGTCGTGTCTTTAATTGGTACCTGCGGAATTGATGTTCCAAGGGGGCGGTGATTGACGCTTGAATTAATCCTATACTAGGAACCGTGAGATTAAGCCATCGCGGCAGGTGCTCACGTTAAGCCCACTGACTTTCATGTCCCTATCTACTCAGTTCGTTTTCAGATAGTCGTTGGGAACAGACGTGTTTATTTCATCGCTCGCTTCGCAAACATTTATAGATAACGGTGCTTTCAAGCAACGGTATCTTGTTTACATTTTGTGCGCTTATCAGCAATAAAGTTGTATTGCTTTGTTTACGTCGTTGCTGCGTGGAGCAACAGGCGTTCGTGTGTGTGTG
>NW_027212926.1:0-59419 GCF_030788295.1 Drosophila virilis | reverse complement strand
CGGTTTCCCTCGAAGGCTGATGAATCTCTTCAAGGCAGAGATAAGCGATGACGTGGACAGGTCCTCTACCAACTCTAAATGTGTTGCTTTCGTTGCAAAGCATATAAAAATTGAGATGTAGCATTTCGTTGGTGAGCGATTCCTGACCTCTGATTTGACGTAGAAAGGACCGCTAAAGTCGATGCCAGTTACGTGAAACGTCGGACTTGGCTGCAAACGCTCAGCTGGTACCGGGGCCATGACTTGCTTCAGAAGTTTAGGTCGCATTCGAAAGCAGCGCACGACAGCCTTGAGAGTGTTGCTAGAAGGAATTGCGGACCAGCATGTAGAAATTCCAAATGATATGTGATCATAGCTGCGGTGATTGGGTGTCGCTTAGGCAATAATAACGGATGCTTTGGTTCATTTTCCAAGTTTGAGTTCTGATGCGCCCGCCGATGCGCAAGAGTCCCTCAGCGTCCAACAGTGGGCACAATGAACGGAGTTTGCTTCTTGTTGGAAGCGGCCTTCTTAGACTGAGCGCTTTGAACTCTTCGGCGAAGTGCGTAAGTTGAATGTTTTTTATAAGTAAATGCGTTCCGCACTTGATATCATCTGGAATGAGTGGACCTTTTGATCTCGTCGAATCAGATCTTTTTAGCGCTATAAATCGATACACGTATGTGAAAGTGCGCTTTAACTTGGCAAATGTGTTGTCGAATTTACAAGATGCCGATAGGTCCGTCTTCGTTGATAGTACCAGCACTTTCTGGCATCGTTCTGGAAGCTCAAAGGGATAACCGACGTTTTGAAGCCAAGTCGAGCTAGCGGCCTGTATGAATGGGGGTCCATTATGCCATAGTTGTGTCTAAAAGTTCCAAAGGTGTGCATCATGCCCTTGGTCCGCTCCTGTATTTGTGATACCCTGTTGGATAGAAAGACGTTAGACTTTGAAGGTGAATCACGAATCCAAGCAAGCGCTACTGTTGAGTCGGTCCAGCAATGATATCTGCATTCGAACTGAATGCACTTGGCAATGTTTCCTATGAGCTCTGATAATAAAAGTGCAGCTGCCAGCTCAAGCTTTAGGATTGTAAGCGTCTTAAATGGGGCGACCCTTGATTTAGAGCATAGCAAATGTGATAAATATACCCCTTGCTTTTCGGATCTGTCAAATACGCAAGCACCATAAGCGGCTGTGCTAGCGTCGCAAAACCCATGCAGCTCATACGTAGCCAGCGGCATCAATACAAAAAATTGCGAAATGAGTTTGATCCATTGGAAGTGCAGCGACTGCGACAGGCATTCGTCCCAATTGACCCTTTCCTTCCACAGTGCTTGGAGAAATACCTTTAACCTGGTAACGATGGGCGCGATTAATCCGAGCGGATCGTAAAATCTCGCTATCATTGATAATATGCTCCGCTTTGTGACTGATCCTTCGGGTACGATCTCCGCAAAGTTGAAAAGAAGGCTATCAGAGCTAGGGCTCCAAACTAAACCAAGCGCCTTTGCAATGATGGTGCCATCCTTGAACTCCATTAGCTACTCACAATCGGATTCGCTTTCTCCTTTTAATGTATCAGGCTCGTTTGAGCACCACTTTTTGATTGGAAACAGACCTTTAGCCAGTAGCAGTTTTATTTGCTGTCGGATCTGAATAGCTTCTTCTATAGAGTCCCTTCCAGAAATTAAATCGTCTACGTAGAAGTCGCGACACACTATCTTTGCAGCTAGTGGAAAGGTAGGCTCTTCGTTGTGGGCCAGTTGCTGAATCGCTCGAATTGCTAAAAACGCAGCGGGTTTGGCTTGTACGTCCTTATGCTTTCATTTTGGTGATCACGCCATAAGATGCATTGCAGAAATTAATCTGGATGCGTTATTCGGACACAGCGGTACATCTTACAGATGTCACCGCACATGGCAACCTTTAAAAAACGAAAATGAATTGGAATGATTATTAATTTGGGTTGAATTGCTGGGCAAAAGATCATTCAGAGATGCGCCTGATGTGGATTTGGATGATCCATCAAAAACGACGCGCAATTTGGTGGTTGAGCTATCTGGCTTTTCTACGCAGTGGTGGGGTAAATAGAATTGTTAAGTCGATGTATTCGCACATGAATGCTGAGTAGCTCTCCTTCAGCTGGTGATTTTTGTCCAATTTGTTTTCGAGCGACTGGAAACTTCGTAGAGCACGTTGATATGAGTCTCCTAGCGTGTTGAAGCTGATCGTTGCTGGAAGCCAAACTGAACACTGCCCTGACTTTAGTCGCGAGTAGCCTTGGAGAAATAGCTGCTCACATAGTGCGTCTTCATCAAAGAGCGCAGGGGTAGTACCGCAGCAATTCTTGAATTCGAAGAATCGTTTTACAATATCCGACAGTGGATCCTCCCATGGATTAGGTTCCTTGTAAAGGACTGAAAGGGATGTTTGTTTGTTGTGTACGCGAGAGACTCCGCCAGACGCTATCCATCCGAGCTTGGTCTTTTGGAACGTTGGTAGGTTATCCGCCACACGAATTTGGCCGATGAAAATGAGATCGAAAAATAGTCCGGCACCAAGTAAAAAATCTATTTTTGACATTTGGAAATGTTGGATCTGCGAGCGAGATGTTTTTGGGGATCTTTCACCCAAAGTGGGGCTGATAATCCGTTACACTGCGAGTAACAACTGCGGAAAATGATGTGCTGACGCTCCTGTCACGTGACTGCGCTGATATGTCAGTGGACATGTTAGAAAATAGGGTTGATTTGCCTATACCAGATATTGATGCGGCAGCATGATGAGTTTTGAGTTGGAGCTGCTTTACTAGACGAGCAGTGATAAAGTTGAATTGAGATCCATTATCCAGTAATGCGCGGCAGGGTATGTATACACCTGATTGGCTCTTAGCATATAAGATGGCGGTTGGAAGCACCACATAGTCTACAGGCTGGGCATTAGTGGCTTCAGGTGCGAATTCAAGAGAAGTGGTGACGAGAGGTGGATTACTTAAAGACGAGGCGTGAGGCTGGATCATGGTTACAGCCTTCAAGCTTGGTATACACAGGGCAGATGATTGAGTTGTGATGGGGCTAATGTGCAGCAACGAATGATGTTTTTGTTGACAATGCCTGCAGTGACCTGAGCGACATTGCTGCAAGCCACGGCCTTTGCGCAAGCAGTTAAGCAAAGATCCAATCGCTTGGCCTTCTTGTGAAAAGAAAAGAAAATGCTCATTTGAGTCTCAAAAATTACAATTTTGCTGGTAATTGTTAGATGAGGATGCAATGAATGTGTTACGATTCAATTTTTGTACATTTCTGGTAACCTGGTGGCTAGGCTTAGGTACCGTAGCGCCTTTCAAGTTTTCCATCATGCGCATCTCTTCTCTAAGAACGCCGACATATCCGTCCACCTGGGTAGCTTATCCGTTTCAAGCGCCTCCTTCCACTTTTCCTGGGTGTGGTGATCGAGCTTGTGCGATATTGTATGTATGAGTAATCAGTCAGCCAGCTCCTCAGTTGTTGACATGGTACAACTCACGCAACGCCTCTGCTGATCCCTTTTCAACACCTGGCAGCCCGACTATAGCCCGCACGTGGTCCCGAAAATGTAGCAACTTATTATCAAAACGCTTTACTAGTAACTCCATACCTTGTCGTAATTCACGTAAGTGTTGTAATTTCTCAATCTTACTTAGCTCCTAATTGCTACCAATGACAGTTTTGTACATGGCGTAAAAATACGGCTGATCCCCGTAGGAGTACTTTCAGCTAATCAGCGAATCAGCGAATGTCACAGAGTGAGCAGTGCGAGAATGCGATTACCGTTTTATGTGTGCAGCGGCTTGTGTATGGGTACGTATCGAGATCAATTGTAGCGGCAATTGCATTCGAATTCACATCTACGAATAAAAGTATGTAGGTATCTTCTCGACGGCTTCTTTTTTAAGCAAACGGTTGTGCTTGGTACTGATATGCACCAAACACCTTGGTTATAATAGCCGATTTGGTAAATATCGCGATAAGATCGTTAGAGAGACTCGCGCACTCGAGCCGGTGTGCGAAATATGTACATACATATGTACATATGTCTGTACTTGAGTTTAGTGCCTATGCTGCAGCAGCAAAAGAGCGATGAACAACAAAAGTAAGATTTGCGGCAAGACGAGAAGCAAGAAAGATCATCACGTCTGGGTCACCAATGTTTTGAGGAGATGCTAGTTCGCAAACCACTTCGGCCCCTTTTATGTCTTATAAATTCAAATAAAAATCAAAGAAGCTTTTAGACTGATTGTAATGCGTGATTTACCTCTCGAACTTTTAACAATAACTATTTAGAATGCTATTTTATGGTGGTTTAAAAATAATAGTATGTGACTTCAACAACTTGATTTGAGAAGTAAAGATCTATTGTAATTCAGATATAATATTATTCAGAGGGCGTTCTGCTGCGAACAATCGGACCACTAATCATATAGCTGCCATAGGAACGATCGGTCTTAATTTAGGTTGTATGAAAAAACATTTTGTTTTTCAAGATATCTTGACCAAACTCGGCATTTATTAGTTTTACTATATTCCTCATATACATGCAAAATCCTATTATGATCGAACTACTATGTCATATAGCTGCCATATAAACGATCTTTCGAAAATGAAGTTGTTGAAAAAATAAACATTTTGTTTTTCAAGATATTTTCACCAAACTGCATTTATTATGTTTCACTGTACTCCTTTTATATAGTCAAAATTTTATTATGATAGGACCACTATATCATATAGCAGCCATAGCAACGATCGCTCGAAAATTATGTTGTATGAAAAAACATTTCGTTTTTCAAGATATCTTGACCAAACTTGGCATTTATTAGTTTTACTATATTCCTCATATACATGCAAAATCCCATTATGATCGAACCGCTATATCACATAGCTGCCATAGGAACGATCGGTCGAAAATTAAGTTGTATGAAAAAACATTTTGTTTATCAAGATATCTTGACCAAACTCGGCATTAACTATTTTCCCGGTACTTCTTAGATAGGGGCAAAGCACTATGACCATTATGAAAAGGTTGGGTCTGCAAGGGTATTGATCTTTGGCGTGCCGAAGATTGCCCTTCTTTCTCGTTTCAAGATAACTTGACCAAGCTCCACATTTATTACTCCTCATATATATGCAAAATCCTATTAAGATAAGACCACCATATCATATAACTGCCATGGGAACGATCAGTAGAAAATTCAATTGTTGCATGAAAAACCTTTGTTTTTCAAGATAACTTGACCAAACTCGGCTTTTTTATTTTACTATTCATTTTATATACATACAAAATCCTACTAAGATCGGACCACTGTATCATTTAACTGCCATATGAACAATCGGTCGAATACTAAGTTGCTGTGTGAAAAAGTATTTATTTTTTCAAGATATTTTGACTCAACGCGGCATGTATTAGTTTTACTATTCTCCTCAGATATATGCAAAATCCTATTAATATTGGACCACTTATCATAGGAACGATCGGTCGAAAATTGGGTTGTATGAAATAATGTTTTGTTTTTCAAGATATCTTGACCAAACTCTGTATTTACTAGTTTTACTATGATCTTTATATAAATGCAAAATCCTTTTAAGATCGGTACACTATATAGCTGCCACAAGAACGACCCTTCGAAAAGGAAGTTGTTGAAAAAAAAAAACATTTTGTTTATCAAGATATCTTGACCAAACTCGGCATTTATTAGTTTTACTTTACTCTTCATTTATATGCAAAATCCTATTAAGATCGGACTACAATATCATATAGCTGGCATAGGATCGATCGGTCGAAAATTAAGTATTTGTATGAAAAAACATTTTGTTTTTCAAGATATCTTAACCAAACTCAGCATTTATTAGTTTCACTTTACTTCTCATATATGTGCAAAGTCCTATTAATATCGGACCGCTATATCATATAGCTGCCATAGGAATGATCGGTCGAAAATTAAGTTTTTGTATGAAAAAACATTTCGTTTTTCAAGATATCTTGACCAAACTCGGCATTTATTAGTTTTACTATATTCCTCATATACATGCAAAATCCTATTATGATCGAACCGCTATATCACATAGCTGCCATAGGAATTATCGGTCGAAAATTAAGTTGTATGAAAAAACATTTTGTTTATCAAGATATCTTGACCAAACTCGGCATTAACTATTTTCCCGGTACTTCTTAGATAGGGGCAAAGCACTATGACCATTATGAAAAGGTTGGGTCTGCAAGGGTATTGATCTTTGGCGTGCCGAAGATTGCCCTTCTTTCTCGTTTCAAGATAACTTGACCAAGCTCCACATTTATTACTGCTCATATAGATGCAAAATCCTATTAAGATAAGACCACCATATCATATAACTGCCATGGGAACGATCAGTAGAAAATTTAATTGTTGCATGAAAAACCTTTGTTTTTCAATATAACTTGACCAAACTCGGCTTTTTTAGTTTTACTATTCATTTTATATACATACAAAATCCTACTAAGATCGGACCACTGTATCATTTAGCCATATGAACAATCGGTCGAATACTAAGTTGCTGTGTGAAAAAGCATTTATTTTTTCAAGATATTTTGACACAACGCGGCATGTATTAGTTTTACTATTCTCCTCAGATATATGCAAAATCCTATTAATATTGGACCACTTATCACATAGCTGCCATAGGAACGATCGGTCGAAAATTAAGTTGTATGAAAAAACATTTTGTTTATCAAGATATCTTGACCAAACTCGGCATTAACTATTTTCCCGGTACTTCTTAGATAGGGGCAAAGCACTATGACCATTATGAAAAGGTTGGGTCTGCAAGGGTATTGATCTTTGGCGTGCCGAAGATTGCCCTTCTTTCTCGTTTCAAGATAACTTGACCAAGCTCCACATTTATTACTGCTCATATAGATGCAAAATCCTATTAAGATAAGACCACCATATCATATAACTGCCATGGGAACGATCAGTAGAAAATTTAATTGTTGCATGAAAAACCTTTGTTTTTCAATATAACTTGACCAAACTCGGCTTTTTTAGTTTTACTATTCATTTTATATACATACAAAATCCTACTAAGATCGGACCACTGTATCATTTAGCCATATGAACAATCGGTCGAATACTAAGTTGCTGTGTGAAAAAGCATTTATTTTTTCAAGATATTTTGACACAACGCGGCATGTATTAGTTTTACTATTCTCCTCAGATATATGCAAAATCCTATTAATATTGGACCACTTATCACATAGCTGCCATAGGAACGATCGGTCGAAAATTAAGTTGTATGAAAAAACATTTTGTTTTTCAAGATATCTTGACCAAACTCGGCATTAACTATTTTCCCGGTACTTCTTAGATAGGGGCAAAGCACTATGACCATTATGAAAAGGTTGGGTCTGCAAGGGTATTGATCTTTGGCGTGCCGAAGATTGCCCTTCTTTCTCGTTTCAAGATAACTTGACCAAGCTCCACATTTATTACTCCTCATATATATGCAAAATCCTATTAAGCTAAGACCACTATATCATATAACTGCCATGGGAACGATCAGTAAAAAATTTAATTGTTGCATGAAAAACCTTTTTTTTTCAAGATATCTTGACCAAACTCTGCATTTATTAGTTTTACTATGCTCTTTATATAAATGCAAAATCCTTTTAAGATCGGTACACTATATAGCTGCCACAAGAACGACCCTTCGAAAAGGAAGTTGTTGAACTAAAAACATTTTGTTTATCAAGATATCTTGACCAAACTCGGCATTTATTAGTTTTACTTTACTCTTCATTTAAATGCAAAATCCTATTAAGATCGGACCACAATATCATATAGCTGGCATAGGATCGATCGGTCGAAAATTAAGTATTTGTATGAAAAAACATTTTGTTTTTCAAGATACCTTAACCAAACTCAGCATTTATTAGTTTTACTTTACTTCTCATATATGTGCAAAGTCCTATTAATATCGGACCGCTATATCATATAGCTGCCATAGGAATGATCGGTCGAAAATTAAGTTTTTGTATGAAAAAACATTTCGTTTTTCAAGATATCTTGACTAAACTCGGCATTTATCAGTTATACTATATTCCTCATATACATGCAAAATCCTATTATGATCGAACCACTATGTCATTTAGCTGCCATATGAACGATCTTTCAAATAATGAAGTTGTTGAAAAAATAAACATTTTGCAGCCATAGCAACGATCGGTCGAAAATTAAGTTGTATAAAAAAACCTTTCGTTTTTCAAGATATCTTGACCAAACTCGGCATTTATTAGTTTTACTATATTCCTCATATACATGCAAAATCCTATTATGATCGAACCACTATGTCATATAGCTGCCATATAAACGATCTTTCGAAAATGAAGTTGTTGAAAAAATAAACATTTTGTTTTTCAAGATATTTTCACCAAACTCTGCATTTATTAGTTTTACTGTACTCCTTTTATATAGTCAAAATTTTATTATGATCGGACCACTATATCATATAGCAGCCATAGCAACGATCGGTCGAAAATTATGTTGTATGAAGAACATTTCGTTTTTCAAGATATCTTGACCAAACTCGGTATTTATTAGTTTTACTATATTCCTCATATACATGCAAAATCCTATTATGATCGAACCGCTATATCACATAGCTGCCATAGGAACGATCGGTCGAAAATTAAGTTGTATGAAAAAACATTTTGTTAATCAAGATATCTTGACTTAACTCGGCATTTACTATTTACCCGGTACTTCTTAGATAGGGGCAAAGCACTATGGGCGTTATGAAAAGGTTGGGTCTGCAAGGGTATTAGATCTTTGGCGTGCCGAAGATAGCCCTTCTTTCTCGTTTCAAGATAACTTGACCAAGCTCGACATTTATTACTCCTCATATATAAGCAAAATCCTCTTAAGATAGGACCACCATATCATATAACTGCAATGGGAACGATCGGTAGAAAATTTAATTGTTGCATGAAAAACCTTTGTTTTTCAAGATAAATTTGACCAAACTCGGCTTTTTTAGTTTTATCATTCTTTTCATATACATACAAAATCCTACTGAGATCGGAACACTGTATCATTTAGCTGCCATGTGAACAATCGGTCGAATATTAAGTTGCTGTGTGAGAAAACATTTATTTTTTCAAGTTATTTTGACACAAAGCGGCATTTATTAGTTTTACTATACTCCTCAGATATATGCAAATCCTTTTAATATCGGACCACTATATCATATAGCAGCCATAGCAACGATCGGTCGAAAATTAAGTTGCTGTATGAAAAAACATTTTGTTTTTCAAGATAACTTGACTAAACTCTGCATTTATTAGTTTAACTATATTCTTCATATACATAAAGCCTACTACTAAGATTTGACCACTTATCATATAGCTGCCATATGAACAATCGGTAAAAAATGTTGTATGAAAAAACATTTTTTTTTTAAGATATCTTAACAAAACTTGGCATTTATTAGTTTTACTATGCTCTTCATATACATGCCAAATCCTATTAAAATCGGACCTCAGTATCATATAGCTGTCATAGCAACGATCAGTAGAAAATCTAATTGTTGTATGAAAAAATATTTTTTTTTTCAAGCTATCTTGATCAAACTCTGGTTTTTTAGTTTTACTATTCTCCTCAGATATATGCAAAATCCTATTAAAATCGGACCAGTATATCACATAGCTGCCATAGGAACGCTCGGTCGAAAATTAAGTTGTTGTATAAAAAAACATTTTGTTTTTCAAGATGACTTGACCATATATATGCAAAATCCTATAAAGATCGGATATCTATATCATATAACTGCCATAGAAAAGATCGTTAGAAAATTTAATTGTTGTATGAAAAAACATTTTGTTTTTCAAGATATCTTGACCAATCTCGGCTTTTTTTTTTACTGTACTCCTCAGATATAATCAAAATCCTATTAAAATCGGACCAGTATATCACATAGCTGCCATAGGAACGATCTGTCGAAAATAAGTTGTTGTATGAAAATACTTGTTGTTTTTCAAAATTACTTAACCAAACATACATTTATTACTCCTCATAAATATGCCAAATTCAATTAAAATCGGACCACTATATCAAATAACTGCCATAGGAACGATCAGTAGAAAATTTAATTGTCGTATGAAAAACCTTTTTTTTTGCAAGATATCTTGACCAATCTCGGCTTTTTTAGTTTCACTATACTCTCAGATATATGCAAAATCCTATTAAAATCGATTCAGTATACCACAAAGCTGCCATAGGAACGATCGGTCGAAAATTAAGTTGTTGTATGAAAAAACTTTTTGTTTTTCAAGATAACGACCAAACTCGACATTTATTACTGCTCAGATATATGCAAAATCCTATTAATATTGGATCACTTATCATATAGCTGCCATAGGAACGATCGGTCGAAAATTGGGTTGTATGAAATAATGTTTTGTTTTTCAAGATATCTTGACCAAACTCTGCATTTATTAGTTTTACTATGCTCTTTATATAAATGCAAAATCCTTTTAAGATCGGTACACTATATAGCTGCCACAAGAACGACCCTTCGAAAAGGAAGTTGTTGAAAAAAAAAACATTTTGTTTATTAAGATATCTTGACCAAACTCGGCATTTATTAGTTTTACTTTACTTTTCATATATATGCAAAATCCTATTAAGATCGGACCACTATATCATATATCTCCATAGGAACGATCGGTCAAAAATTAAGTTATTGCTTGAAAAAACATTTTCTTTCTCAAGATGTGTTGATTAAACTCGGCATTTATTAGTTTTAATATACTCTTAATATATATGCAAAATCCTATTAGGATCGGACCACTATATCATATAGCTACCATAGGAAGGATCCTTCAAAATTAAATTGTTGAAAAAATAAAACATTTTGTTTTGTTAAGATTTCTTGACCAAACTCGGCATTTATAAGTTTTACTATACTCGATATATATAGTCAAAATCTTATTAAGATAGGACAACTATATCACAAAGCTGCCATAGGAACGATCGGTCGAAAATTAAGTTGTATGAAAAAGCATTTTGTTTTTCAAGATATCTTGACCAAACTCAGAATTTATTAGTTTTACTATACTCCTCATATGTAGAGGAAATGTTATGAAGAGCGGACCACTATATCATAAAGCTGCCATAGGAACGATCGGTCGAAAATTATGTTGTATAAAACAAAATTTTGTTTTCAAGATATCTTGACCAATCTCGGCATTTATTAGTTTTTCTATGCTCCTCATATATATGCAAAATCCAATTAAGATCGGACCACTATATCATATAGCTGTTATATGAGTAATCGGTCGAAAATTAAGTTGTTTTATGAAAAAACATTTTTTTTTTCAAGATATGTTGATCAAACTCGGCAAATATTAGTTTTACTATACTCCTCATATACATGCAAAATCCTATTAAGATCGGACCACTATATCATATAGCTACCATAGGAAGGATCCTTCAAAAATTAAGTTGTTGAAAAAAAAAAGCATTTTGTTTTTATAAGATTTCTTGACCAAACTCGGCATTTATTAGTTTTACCATACTCGACATATATAGTCAAAATCTTATTAAGATAGGACAACTATATCATAAAGCTGCCAAAGGAACGATCAGTCGAAAATAAAGTTGTATGAAAAAATCATATGGTTTTTCAAGATAACTTGATTAACCTCGGCATTTATTAGTTTTACTATATATGTGCTAAATCCTATTAAGATCGGACCACTATATCATATAGCTCTATAGGAACGGTCGGTCAAAAATTAAGTTATTGTTTGAAAAAACATTTTCTTTCTCAAGATGTGTTGATTAAACTCGGCATTTATTAGTTTTAGTATACTCCTAATATACATGCAAAATCCTATTAAGATCGGACCACTATATCATATAGCTACCATAGGAAGGATCCTTCGAAAATTACATTCTTGAAAAAATAAAACATTTTGTTTTTTTAAGATTTCTTGACCAAACTCGGCATTTATAAGTTTTACTATACTCGATATATATAGTCAAAATCTTATTAAGATAGGACAACTATATCATAAAGCTGCCATAGGAACGATTGGTCGAAAATTAAATTGTTGTATGAAAAAGCATTTTGTTTTTCAAGATATCTTGACCAAACTCGGAATTAATTAGTTTTACTATACTCCTCATATGTAGGCGAAATGTTATGAAGATCCGACCACTATATCATAAAGCTGCCATAGGAACGATCGGTCGAAAATTATGTTGTATAAAACAAAATTTTGTTTTCAAGATGTGTTGATCAAACTCGGCATTTATTAGTTTTACTATACTCCTCATATACATGCAAAATCCTATTAAGATCGGACCACTATATCATATAGCTACCATAGGAACGATGCTTCGAAAATGAAGTTGTTGAAAAAATAAAACATTTTGTTTTTCAATATATCTTGAGCAAACTCGGCATTTATTAGTTTTACTATACTCGACATATATAGTCAAAATCTTATTAAGATAGGACCACTATATTATAAAGCTGCAATAGGAACGATCGGTCTAAAATTAAATTGTATTAAAAATCATTCAGTCTTCGAGCATCCAGACAAAGGCGAACCTTGTTGGGCTTAAGGACGAGTCGTATAGGCGAGCTCCAGGCGCTTACAGACGGCTCAATAACTCCAAGCTGCAACAGGCGATCAATTTCTGCATATAACAACTTTTCTACGGCCGGACTTACAGGATAGAATCTTTGTTTCACTGTATGTGGGTCTCCCATATCTATATAGTGTTGGCTCAAAGTAACAGCAGCGTTGGGGAACAACTTCTTTACTACGTGCAGCTGTTGCGTTTGCTGGCTATCTAAGGGGTATGCAATCGACTCAGTTTCCTGCTCTTTTTACATTGATTTTAGCTATACAGAATTTATAATTCTTGGCGCACACTCAAAGGCTCTCCACAAATCATGACCCAAAATTAAATTAGAGCGGCATAGCTGCGCATATCGTTGGGATTGCAAAAACCTGTCGAAACTAAAAGCTTGCTATGTTGCTTGATTTTTATACCCTTGCAGAGGGTATTATAATTTTGTCATGAAATGTGTAACGCATAGAGGGAGACATCTCCGAACCCATAAAGTATATATATTCTTAATCAGCATCAACAGCCGAGTCGATATAGCCATGTCCGTCTGTCCGTCTGTCTGTTTCTATGCGAACTAGTCCCTCAGTTTTAAAGCTATCTTAATGAAACTTTGCAGAACTCCCTTTTTCTGTTGCACGCAGCACATATGTGAAAACCAGCTGGATCGGACCACTATATCATATAGCTGCCATAGGAACGATCGGTCGAAAATTAAGTTTTTGTATGAAAAAACATTTTTTTTATCAAGATATCTTGACCAAACTCGGGATTTATTAGTTTTACTTTACTCCTCATATATATGCGAAATCCTATTAAGATCGGACTACTATATCATATAGCTGCCATAGGAACGATCGGTCGAAAATTAAGTTTTTGTATGAAAAAACATTTTGTTTTTCAAGATATCTTGAGCAAACTCGGCACTGATTAGTTTTACTTTACTCCTCATATATATGCAAAATCCTATTAAGATCGGACCACTATATCATAAAGCTGCCATAGGATCGATCGGTCGAAAAATAAGTTTTTGTATGAAAAAACATTTTGTTTTTTTAAGATATCTTGACCAAACTCGGCATTTATTAGTTTTACTTTACTCCTCATATATATGCAAAATCCTATTAAGATCGGACCACTGTATCATAAAGCTGCCATAGGATCGATCGGTCGAAAAATAAGTTTTTGTATGAAAAACATTTTGTTTTTTTAAGATATCTTGACCAAACTCGGCATTTATTAGTTTAACTTTACTCTTTATATATGTGCAAAATCCTATTAATATCGGACCGCTATATCATATAGCTGCCATAGGAATGATCGGTCGAAAATTAAGTTTTTGGATGAAAAAACATTTTGTTTTTCAAGATATCTTGACCAAACTCGGCATTTATTAGTTTTACTATGCTCCTCATATATATGCAAAATCCTATTAAGATCGGACCACTATATCATATAGCTGCTATAGGAACGATCGGTCGAAAATTAAGTCGTATGAAAAAACATTTTGATTATCAAGATATCTTGACCAAACTCGGCATTTACTATTTTCCCGGTACTTCTTAGATAGGGGCAAAGCCCTATGAGCATTATGAAAAGGTTGGGTCTGCAAGGGTATTAGATCTTTGGCGTGCCGAAGATAGCCCTTCTTTCTCGTTAAATAATAATTTTTCAAGCGCTGCGTACGTTGAGAAATACGGGGTTTTTCTTTATTAAAAATCTTTTTTCGGACAAGCTAACCGTTCATTATACGGTAAAAATCGTAACTTAATAGTATAAGCTATTTCTAAATTGTTGGAATGTGACTTTAAAGTCTGTGTAGGGACCAAGCTTTTGCTTTGGTCCACAGGTACAAAGTTCGTATGGGAATTATTTAGATTTTTGGGGGAATCCGACTGCTGCTGGATGCACCCTTCTGTAAGTTTTCCGAAGGTTTACGGATACAGTTTTGGCACTGGGGCTTATAAATGTTGGGTGCCCCGCATCCGTAACAAAATATACGGCGGTCAACAAGGCAATTTTCCCACAGATGCCCTTGCTCTTCGCAGTTCCGACATTTAAGGTTGACATGACATCTACGAATTACTGCGATTTCAAATTTTGTATCTTCTGAATTTTCTACCTCCGGTTCATTAAAAGACTCTTCTAGTCCATATACTTGGCGACGGCCAATAGTCGTGGATTTATTCATACCATCAGTGCGACAACTAAATGAACTAAATTCTCGTTCATTTAGACCAATCTACCTAGATCGATCAGTGACGCTACAGCGTAATGGAACGACACAAATGATTCCCCAGGGTTTTGCTTTCTAGCTTTTACCAGTTCCTTGCTCATAAAATCGGAGCGGTAATCTTTGTACTGATGGCGAAGTACAGTACAAAATTCAGTACAGACGATGTGGTCTACCTGCTTGTGGTACCGCCAGTACCAGTCACGGGCTTTGCCTAAAATTAGCACATGTAAGTGCTTACAGTCAATGTTTTGACTCTATATAGAAATTCTTCTACCCCTAATCCTTCGGTAGACCCATCGAAATGAAGATTTCATTTTTGCATGGTGTCAGCACGTTTTCCATTTCGGAATGACGAACTACTAGGCGACACCAGGATCGGGGTTGGCAACACTCTTGGAAAGGGTGGTGCTTGTATTTGCAGTGATGACATAACGCGAGTAATTGATTGTTCGATCATCTCCTGAATTATCCTATAGTCCACTCCCAGATTTTGGCGGGTATTATTGGACTGAGCGGGTCTTCCTCTTCTTCTTACACCAGGAGCTGGTCGTGCAGGAGCGATTTCAGGTGGATTCGTGCTATTGCTAGCGTCGAGTCCTGATTGTGGTACATCACTAACATCTAATAACCTCTCTGTTGGATTCTCGCCACTCTGGGTCGGACCAGGATTAAGAGATTTTGCTAGACTGCGCGTTACCGTTCTCCCTATGTTCGTAGGTGGAGGTGGAGCAGATTGTTTTCCTCTCGGCGAGCAATCTCCAACAACTAATTTAACTGAGGCTGGATCAATCACAGCACTACAACTGGGACATTAACCATGGTTTACTAACCAACCTTCCAAGCAAAGTTTGTGAAAAACATCCCTAGAAGGGGTGCAATAGCAAGACTGTGTATTGTCCATTACTAACTGGCATATAACACAGTGGTTATCAGCTCTCTGACGACGGCTATACATTTTGTGGGCTGCGTAAAGGCAACATGATTCATTAATTTTTTCCTGATTAGTGACATTGGTTTGGTAACATTAAAGAGTATAAGTATATATATTTTTTTGTATTTAATTTATTATATAATCGTCTCAATGAAAGAAGGTAATTTATCTGGTTTATTGAAACTACTTTAGAAAGCGGTTTGTAACATTTAACATTTTAATCCAGTCAGAAATGTTCGGCAAAGATATGCAAAGCAGCATATGGCCAAGTTAAGGGCAACATTCTAACTATCTTTGATAGTATTGTTAATACAAAACCATTCAATCTAACTTAAAACTTTTGGCTCCACGAAGACTGAGATTTACTTAACCATCAACAAGCTATCAAGTAGCAATCAGTACTGATATCTTATCAAAATATGCAGTATTCTAAAATTGCATTTGAAAGTATTTCTACCTAAGCAAACCTAATCTGTTGTTTCTCCAAAATTATAAGATAGAAAACGAACGGATTGTATAGCTGGCGTTAATAACTAAAGTCGTGTTTATATATAGGCACTCAACAATATAGTAAGGTCAGATTCTCGGCAACAAACAAGCTCTGAATTGTAAGCATCGTATTCCTAATTACTATCTTGTATGCTACCAGTATCTGCGCATGCGGAAGATAGACTAAACCAGTCACATCGACGTCAGCGTGCGTGGACAATAATACACAGACTCATTTTTTTATTTTCTTTATTTCTATTTTTTTTTTTTTTTTTTTTTTGTATATATTCAACCTCGCCAAAAATGTATGTAGCATGTACTGTAGTGAAGCTACTTTAAAAATACATTTCGGGTAGCAACGGTGACGGCGGCAGCCAATCTTCACAAAATAATTCGGGAAGTATTCACCACGGCTCCTCGTGGTTGAGTTAGCATGGCAGGGCCGGATCCTCTTGCTCCCTAGCTCTTTCGGGTGGGGGGGTTCTTTTTGAAATGTCTCGACCTGCATACACAATTTTATTTAAGGATCCCTACAGAATCTAAATTGAAGACCGATACTCCGAAGGGTGGATGTAAGCTGACCCTCGCGTTCGATACCCAGCCATGAACTTCAGCGTTTAAGGTTTTGAAGATCCCAAAAAAAAACATTCTTCAACGACATTATATCACCATGTCACCAGGAAAGAACACTTAGCAATTAATATTCAAAAGCCGTAATTAATATTTATTATAAACAAAAGCGGTATTCAATGAAAGTTAATCCTTGCGTTAGATAATCTGCATCTTAGTACAAGTGGCATTCATGATTCAACAATAATTCAGTAACTAAAACTTCATTTTATAAACTATTCAGTTATTTTTTTTCTTATTGAGTAAAACCAAAAATAATTTTTTTCAAAATATCGCCAACGTGCATTTAATAATTATAGAATAAGGCTAGGCAATGAAAAAAAATGACAGGATATTGAATTAAAGTGTAATCGGCAAAAGCAATATAATTGTAGTTGATGATAAATTGTATGGTCGGAAAAAATATGGGTTAAGCTCGAAGCGCATGGGCAGTGAACACGATTATACATATTTGTGTACATATATTTGATGCTGTTAAAAATCTTTTTGTTTATGTTGCTTCTGTTTCAACTAATATTTGAGTGGGGGGTAGGTAAAATCAAAGATGATAAGCATTCACCAGACTGACACGGTCATAAACATTGGAGCTAAAGCGTAATGTGAACCAGAAAGTCGTAAAAAGCTCAGCAGGTGCGCATGTCAGCTTGGCTGTGGTTATCTGTGCCAAAATAAGTAAATATAATCAAAACAAAAGGTACAGACTTACATGTATTCCTCGATGAAAGGCCTTCAAGCGGAGAGCTTGCAGCAAATTTTATTTTTTTTTCTTTCATTTTGGGGCCAAGATCTGTTTTTTGCTCGTTCATCGGTTTTTGCGCCGCTGTCGGTAACTTAATACCTGCACCGCTTTCTTCTGTCTGCTTTGCCGTTTCGCGTTTAGAATCGCTTCCGGCGCTTACTTCAGCATGGCTCGGCTGCTTATGGTCTTCCGTGAGTTGCGTTTTGACTACTTCTTGCAGCTCTTTTAGTCTCGGTAGCATCCTCTTAGTGGCCAAGTTTATGTGCCTCATTGCTGGCTGCTTGCCATAATACATGAACAGCAACTTGTCCAGTAGTGAACCAATCTCTTCGATTTCCTGGGTATTTGCCTTGCTCTTCTTGCAATGGATTGCACATTATCGCCTTGTTTTCCATACCGGCGCTGCGAACCACGGCAAAGAACAGCAGGAGCTACGATCGAGACACGTCCACTCACTTTACTTACTTTTTCGCGTGTGTGTGTGTGTGTGTGTGTGTGTGTGTGTTGTTTGGTTTGATATGTATATACATCGATATGTGGGCATGTGGCCTGACGCAACACTAAGCAGGATGTTTTATTGTTTGTATATATTTTGCGCATTCTTATTTCTTGCTTTGATTGTTGGCATTTATTTGTTGGTGTATAAGTGGTTTGCTTTATATCAATTTATTTACTAGTATATTTTTCTGGGCCTTATATTTTTGTTTTGCATAGTATTAATTTGAATATTTTTAAATTTTGCACAACTTTCACCGTACTTTTATAAAGTGATCACATAATGTGATCTTGATTACTTACAGAATTAGACTTAGTGTAAGGTTCATCTTGACTCCTTAGTTTTGGCGTCGGGATTGTTGTTTCATCCGTAGAGAGATTTTTCAGTGAGATTTCTCAGTTGAGAGTGATTGACGTGTTTTACTTATGCTCCAAGATTTTTATATATTTTTGCGCTTTAATCTTGCTTTTTATTTCATAATGTAACATTTTTCGGTGCTTTATTTAAAAAGCTTTTATAAATTGTGCAGTGTTTTCTGTTGTGCAGCGTAAGTCTGTTAATTATTGCATTTATAAAACGCGGCGTCAGTTGCGTTTTTTTATTATTGCCTGTTTTTATGCTTTTGCTTTGGTGCTCCCCTGTGCATACACTTGTTTGTGCGTGCTGCATACTTTCTGCTCTCGCAAATTTGTTCTATTGCTTTTCGCTCCAAACAAATTGTTTGTGTACGAATAATTGTTTTTTGAGTGCTTACTTGCTCTATCTTGTGCAGCGTTTTCGTTTTGCTCTACGCTCTCTCAACTTGCATACACATTTAATAATTATATCGTGCTGTAACCGCGCACGTTCAAGCAGGCTGATGATTCTGCACTGCCGCAATTTGTTAATAGCTGGCTGTGTGAGAATATGATGCATGCTAAATGTGCAGGCCTCACCGGTCGTGATTGCGACAAGATCGCTGGAATTGCCAAGAAGAGTTGCGGCGGCTTGCGTTGGTCGTGCCCAAAATGCATCGACAAGCAAATTGATTTCTCCATAATGTATAATTCTGCGAGAAATCAATTAAATAATGTGGCTAAGCAACTCTCGAGTAATTTTGACTCGAGTTTTGAATTGCTTGGTAAATATAAATTCGAGTCCCCAACTAATCGCCGGTTGAAGCCTCAACTTTTGCAATTGACCTCTACGTCTGTTCAGACACCTACGCCATTCTTGTGCCTTCCAAACAACTTGGATATAAATCCAATATTGTCTTTATCGGCTTCTCCAAGCGACTGTCCAATTACCCCTGTTTTAACCCCTGCAGTAGTCTCAGTAGAGCCCGTACCTGATCCCGTCCCAGTTAATCAAACTGACTCACCCCGTCAGCTCCTGGCCGCAAAGGTAGACCTACGCGCAATCTTGCCCAGATTGTTAAAAACAATCATTGTGCCTCTTAAGCTCCTCCAACTCCTGTATTACCTACAGCCCCATCAGCGCCTTCTTTAACGGTAGTTGCCCCTCGTAGGCAAGTTTTTGTGTCTCGACTTTCGTCGGACACCACTTCTGACTCATTGGCAGCCTACAATGCCTGCAAATTTTCTGCTAGCGTGTCAATAAACAAATTTAATTGCTCCACCCCTCGTGAAATATCATCATTCAAAATAAATGTTTCACATGATATGTTCCCAATCATTTGTGATCCCAAATTTTGGCCTCCACACATGATTGTTCACGAGTTAAAGCCTAAAAAGCGTAACCAGCCTGTCACCCTTCCAGTCCCGTCAATACAGGGTACCATTTCCGCCCCAAAAAACTAGCTTCATCTTTGACCAAATCTTCAAAAATCATTTCATGGCCAGCACTTCCTGCGAAGTGCATTTTCAGAAACATGGCTAAACTCAACCATATCTGATTTTGAGATTTTACCGAATAACTTTATTTTGTTTAGAAATGATCGGCCGACTCGAGGTGGTGGGGTGTTAATTGCCGTTAAAGCCACTCTCCAGTCTGAACTATTCTGCTTTAGTACGCCTACTGACGCTGAGATTGTCTCAGTTAAGGTGTCTTTTCCTACACGGAATATCTATATAACATGCTCTTATGTCCCTCCTTCTTCTGATATTCAAGTTTATATGAAACATATAACTTGTATTTAAGAAGTTTCTTTAAACGTGTGTGATAATGATCTATTTTTGGTGTTGGGTGATTTTTATTTACTGCTGAAAATTATCTAGTGCCCTCAGCACAGCACGATTTTATAGACTGCATGCTTGATCTTTCGTTGATTCAAATCAATTCGATTTCTTATCATTTGAATAGAACTTGACCTTGTATTTGTTAACGACTACCTTCTTTCTAATGTGTCTAGGTCCCCTCCTTTATCTCTTCCAGAGGATGTCTATCATCCTACTTTAGAGATTGCAATGTTAAATTGTAATCCTTTAATTTCGTGCTCATCAGCCAATAATCCTTTGCTTTCGCAAAGGGAATTATTATTACGCTGAATCAGCTTATTTATTCAACCGATTGGTTATTTTTTATATGACTCGGTTTGGTTATTTTTTATATGACTCGGTACTGTTATTAATTTTTTTCATATCACCCTATACTGCCTCTTAGATGTGCGTATTCCTAAGTCATTGCCTTCGACTACTTTTTCAAAACGACCCTGGTTTACTGCCAGATTGTCACATCTAAAAAATGTAAAATCTAAATATTTCAAAAACCTTAAAAAGGTTGGTTCGTGTACAGACTTGGCTAAATATTCCATAGCCAAGTCGAACTCTTTCTTTCTTTCTTCTTAATTCTCAATGCTATGAAAATTATCTAACTTGTTGTAAAAGGCAATTTTCCCAAAATCCGAGACAGTTTAATAATTTTGTAAACTTGAAGCGTAAATCTTTATGTTTCCCATCTTCTTTTTCTCTTGGGATGGATAAAGCTAGCAATGACACTGATTCTGCTAACCTCTTTGCTAATTTTTTTCAATCAACTTACTCTTCAGTCTGTCCTAATACATGTTCTTACCCTTATACTATTTCTTCCGTTAGTTCTATACCTCCTCCCATTATTTCACACTCCTCTCTCCTACTAGATATAAACTCTTTAGAATCCTCTTACTCTCCTGGGCCGGACAATATTCCTAGTTTGCTACTCAAGGAGTGTTGTTCTTCCCTTCTTTGTCTATCCATTGAAACTTCTGTATTTCCATTTCTTTGGAAATAATCTTATATCATTCCTCTTCACAAGGAAGGTGGGAAGTCTGATATATAAAATTACAGGGGAATTGCAAAACTGTCCGCCATTCCTAAATTATTTGAAAAAAAAATCACTTCGAATTTGCAGCATTTTTGCAAATCAGTTGTTTCCCCTGTTCAACATGGATTCGTAAAGAATCGGTCAACTACGACCAATCTGCTTGAGTCTACTTCCTTGGTAAATGATGCTTTCCTTTCGAAAATGCAAACTGATGTCATTTACACTGACTTCAGTAAGGCGTTTGACTCTGTGAATCATGACATTTTACTTTTTAAACTTGACCGAATAGGTTTTCCTCCGTCTCTTTTGCTTTCAATCGTACTACACCTTATCTTGTCAGTTATACAATCGACAATATCCCTTTGCAACGTATAGTAACAGTTAAGGTTCTGCGCGTTATTTTTGATTCTAAACTCTGTTTCAATCTTCACATAGATACCATCGTTAATGAGGCAAATGGTGTACTTGGACTCATTAAACGATGGTCTAAAGAGTTTAAGGATCCTTTTATAACAAAATTTTGTATATCTCTATTCTTCGAGCTATCCTTGAATACTACTATTGCATCTGGTCTCCACAGTATAACAATAACCAGGATCGTATTGAATCTGTTCAGAAGCAATTTCTGCTTTTTGCCTTACGAGGTTTAAATTGGGACCCTAATCTTCGGTTGCCATCCTACTCCAGCAGACTGCTTCTTCTTAACCTTCCGTCGTTAACCAACCGTAGGACAATTCTCGGTGTTGTCCTTCTACATAAGTTGATTATTGGCGACATAGATTCTCCTTTTCTGCTAGGCGTCTTCAATTCTCTGTTCCGGCTAGACCAACCAAAAATTATCGCCCCTTATTCCTATCTACGTGCACAACATACTACGCTATCCACAATCCTTTTCGCGTGGTATGTAAAAATTATAATAGTTTGCATCACGTTTTCTCTACCGAACTTTCTCTACCCCTAATAAAATCGTTGCTTTGATGATTGCAGCATGTATCATCAAATTTACGTCCGCCAACTGTCAGTTTCTCGGGCTTAGTACCTTAACTTAAACTGAAAATAGAAGAGTGCAATTTAACATTTACGTAAAGGTTAGGTGTCATTATCAAGCCAATTCCCTTGTATGGGGAATGATCAGAGCTTTGTTACTGGTCGTTTGAAACCACCACTTCTTGTTTTTAGAGTCAGAACTCTAACTAATCCATCAGCATCAGCATGAGTGCTTGTAATCCGGCCCAAAGGCCACCGATGCGAAGGGAATCGTTCATCCTTAATTAACACCGTGCATTCAACTTCTAGTTTTCTCTTCATCTTCAGCCATTTTGGTCTTCTCTGCAGGATTTCATTCTCAGGATCATTTGAAATAGGACATAGAAGCACTGAATTAAGACAAGACTCAATTTGTGCTAATACTGTTGCCATTTCCTCAAAGGTTAACACTTGCTCTCCAATGGTTCTCTTGAGATGATACTTCATGGACTTAACTCTGGCTTTCCAGAATCCACCAAAGTATGTAGCTTATGGAGGGTTAAAATGCCAAGTGATTATTCAGCAATTTTGGAGCGATTAATCTTGAAATGTATGAGTAGTATGCCTCACTATCAGCCTGTAGTTTTTTGTTGGCT
Source organism: Drosophila virilis (assembly GCF_030788295.1). Classification (NCBI taxonomy): domain Eukaryota; kingdom Metazoa; phylum Arthropoda; class Insecta; order Diptera; family Drosophilidae; genus Drosophila; species Drosophila virilis. The sequence goes on along the minus strand of NW_027212926.1, from coordinate 36,407 downwards.
CCAACAAAATTTGTACCACAGTCACTGTAAAGATCTGTACATAGACCACGTCTGACTATTAAGAGATGTAAGGCTCTTATAAACGCATCTGACATTAAATCTCCAACTGGCTCTAAGTGTGAAGCCTTGGTCACCAAGCATGTAAACACGGCAACGGATCCCTTTTGTGATACACGGCCTTGGATGGCGAAATATTAATAGGTCCAGCATAGTCAACTCCGGTAGATGAGAAAGCTCTTGAAAGCTCTCGTGTGCGGCCCACACACCGCTTTTTAAGACATTTGAAACATTTATGAATACCAAAACGAACTATGTTACGCCCATTGATGATCCAAAAATTCTTTCTTATTTGTGAGCGATTTAAAACAAATACCTTCCAGTTTACACCTCCTCCACGGATACAACTGATGGCTATCATTGAGTCGAACCAACAAATAGTACTAAAGAAGTTTATATTCATTCGCAAATTCTGTTTTAAATAGTTATAAATTTTTGCAGCTTCAAGAGCAGCACACAACTCATCTCTGGGCATGGTTAATTGTGGCTTAACAGGCGAGACCTTACATTTTGACAGCAGCAACTCCGTATGAAATGCGTGATCCCCGGTTGGAACACGTAAATATACAACCGCTTCATAGGCTTGAGTTGATGCATCACAAAAGATATGTAGTTCTGCTGCTACGGCTTATAATCCCCATGTTATATAACGTGGTATGCGTATGTTTGAAATATTGGGCAAGTCTGTTGTTCTGACGGCGGCTGGCACTACGTCACTCCAGCCAATCGTATCCTTCTAAAGACGCTGCATTAGTATTTTCTTGGTTACAACAGCCGGACTCAGCCATCCCATAGGATCGAATAACCTCGCAACTGTTGACTGTATTGGATTTTTCATATATATTAGGAGCATAGTAAAACCAAAGACAATATAAACACTAAGATGAGTAACGCCCATAAATTTGAATGCGACGCAAAATTTCTAGCCTGGCCTTTCATATGGCCTTTGAGGGTTCGTACGGCATGCCTGCCAACTGGTTGTCGCGGTTTGCTAATGCCGACACGAGCTACGAAGTTAGTCGCCAGCCTGCCTTCAGCAAAGCTGGTCGATGCTGCTTTGCGTCGCTTCGTTTTCGAAGTACATTGAGCGAAAAAGTTTAGAACTTACGATCGATGCAAAGTGCTTGTGGTTTATCCATGAAATGCATGCTTTATTTAAATGATATATTACCGTAGATATTAACGACTTATTTTACAGGAAAATGAAAGAACTCATATAATAGGCGCAATAACTATGTTAAGAAAATAGCACACATAGATTGATTTCACTTTTCTGTTTGGACAGAGTATGCACGAGAAAAGTTCTTGTCTCAGCCAATTGCGTGCGAGCACCTTTTGTTGTATGCGTGAATTACACATATATGTATATATGTGTTGTTATTCACGGCTTTAGCTGGCAAGAAATTCATTTTGTTGGTTTCTAGCGCAGATCATGACCTATCCCAAATTTATGTTGATATATGAATGCATTTTGTGTAACGAGGTTGGCTCCACAGAAAATATGTGCGCAGATCATGACCTATCCCAAATTTATAATGATATATGAATGCATTTTGTGTACCGAGGTTTGCTCCACAGAAAATATGTATTTCTAAGTCGATGCTAATATTTACAAATTAAATTAATATTATTTTTATTCTCCAATGAAGAAAAAAAAGAGTGCTAAAAAATACAATTACATACTTATTTGTATAAATAAATACGACTTTTGATTCAATATTTAGTTAGATATTTTATTAAATAAAATTACATATTGCACTTGCAACTCTTATTTCCTTAATTTATTTTGTATTACTTAAAAATAATAATTTAATTAATAATTTCAAATATAAAAAATTAAATAAATATATGCATCGAGCCAACCTCAGTACAGAAAATGCATTTACATATCAACAGAAATTTGGGGTAGGTCGTGATATGCTCTAAAACGCTAAGAAAATTGTTTCTTTGCTAGCCAGAGACTTTGCCAGAGCACATTCAAATATGCTGTTATGTATGTGTATTTACACGCATACAAACATAATTGCTTGCACGGCCCTCATAGAGCCGAAGCTGAGAGCACATTATATTTTTAGCTTTTGCGTTCTCTCTGCTGTGAGCGCAATATTACAGATTTCGTTTTGGTTCTCAATTTTCAAAAACTCAAGCTGCATAGCAGCATTTTGTTGTATGGCGGTTACTCATCTTAGTGTCAATATTGTCTTTGGTATAGGTATCTTTTCTAACAATTTTCGACTTGCTCACTTTCTTATCTCAAATATTAGGCGAAACCCGTTCCATTTAGCCCAGCTCAAGATACTCATTAATGGTCTGCACGCAGACCATCATCATTCATTGATCTTTCCAGACACACTATAACCCAGATAGACTTGGCAACAGTGACCAAGCTCACCGAGGTTCGGGACCAAATGGGCGCCGAAACCAATCAAAAAGCAAAAGTAGAATTTAACAGACCCAAAACAGAAATATCGATCAACTCAAAACAAAACATAATAGGAGAAAAGTAAACAAGAGAGGATGCAACAAGGAAAGTCTTGAGAATTGCTGTAACCTTAAAAGAAGGTACATTTTATATTCAAGAGACGCAACTAGAGGATGGACTGACCATCTCAGACGGACTGTACTCATCCCACGAAAACTTTAGCATGATGGTAGTCACCAACTAAATAGACACAGAAACCATCATTCATTTTGACAAACCACTAGACGTAAAAGAACATATAGAAACCAATTCTTTCGAAGTTAATCTAGCCTTTCAAAAGGATACCTTATTAAACTTAAACAATTTTGATGAAAAAATAAGAACCCTACTGTTGAACAGAGAAGAAAGAAAGCAACTAAAAACTCTTTGCTTAGAATTTCTGGAAATCGTTAATGATGAAAGAAATCGACTATCTTTCACTAACAGAGTGAAAAACCAAATTCCAATGACTGACGAGATTCCCGTCTTCACAAAACCGCACAGGTATGTAGTTAACGAACGTAAGGAAGTTAAAAGACAAATTGACACATTACTGGACCAAAAGATAATTAGACACAGTCACTCCCCATGGAGTGCACCTGTATGGTTAGTACCCAAGAAAGGGAGTTTATTACAAACGTTGAGGAGATATTAATGCTAATAAGAAGGGTAGACCAAATGCCAACGGGACTAACAATACTAAGGGCAATCAGAAACAAGATTCAGGGAAAAGAGCATGACGTACTATACCAATCGGGAACTGGGTTGAACTGGGACGAAATAAAAAATATACTTATAACCCACTTCGCGGACAAGAGAACCGAACATAGCCTTATGGCAGACCTAGTACCCAGTATCCTGTAGAGTAAGGGGTTCAAAAATACACCATACTCTCTTCTTGCACTGATGTCCAGTCTATATGTAATTTGGTTAGTGCTTTGACAAACCACTAGACGTAAAAGAACATATAGAAACCAATTATATCGAAGTTAATCTAGCTTAGAATTTACGGAAATCTTTTATAACGAAAGAAATCGACCAACGACTGACGAGATTCCCGTCCACACAATACCAAACAGATATCGAATATACGAACGTAAGGAAGTTAACAGACAAATTGACAAATTACTGGAACAAAAGATAATTAGACACAGTCACTCCCGATGGAGTGCACCTGTATGGTTATTACCCTAGAAAGCAGATGCGTCAGGAGAAGGGAAAAGGAGATAAGTGGTAGATTTTAGAAAGTTAAACGAAGAAAAAGTCAAAGATAAATACCATAAGCCCATAATCAACGACGTTTTAGATAGAGTAGGAAAAGCCAAATACTCTTCAATATTAGACTTAGCCAGCGGGTATCACCAAATAGAAATGAATTAAAAAGATATCCAAAAGACAGCCTTTTCGGCGGAATGTGGACATTTTGAATTCGTTAGAGTATCATTACTAACGCACCCGCAACCTTCCAGAGAGTAATGGATAGTTTGTTTGGAGACCTTCTGGGAATTAACTGTTTAGTATATATGGACGATATAATAGTATGTTCAGTTCACTAAAAGACCATATACAACATCTACGGACCGTTTTCCATAGAATAAGGAAAGCGAATTTAAAACAACAAACGGACAAATCTCTAAAAAAGAATATCTTGGATACCTTGTAACACCTGATGGCGTTAAACCCTCCCTCCTGGCAGGGAATCGTGACCATGTCGTGGTCGCCTAAACTTATTGAAGATTAATGGTCTGTCCTCTGCTGAGGGTGGATCAAGGCACTCTTGTGCGGTCATTTCCTCTTCGACCTCTTCGTCATTATATCTAAAACAATAGTTAAACTCTCCTAAGGTCTCGGATCTTTGTGCATAGTCTATTTTTGCTTGACATGATTCTCTTCCAATCAGAACATCATAATGTTTTGAGAAGTTGTGAAAATAGAATTTTTGTTTACTCGGACAAATTTTGCTTGCTCTCAATGCTTTGTTTTAATTCAATAACACAATTTATGGTGTGAACCTTTAATGTTTCATTGTAAACTGAAAAATTTAAGCGGTTTGTTTTCATTAGATTTATGGTTGAACCTGTGTCAATGACACATTTTGGCGCATTCAAGCGTGAATGGGACTGATTTTGATAGTTTAAAGGATTTTGGGATCTACCTTGACTTAATTTCTGTTGGAACTCGTGGTGAGCTTTCTGATTGTCTTCGGAAATATTGTGCTGTTTATTTTGTACGTGATAACTCTGATTCGTGTTGGTATAGCCACTTGAACTGGTGACTGGGTTAGCAATTTGCTGATAATTTCCCTTGTTCCTACGATTGTTATTGTTTTTCAGTAACGCTATTTTCATATAATCCCTCTCTTTGAGCTACTTGCTATAGTTTTTGTGTCGACGTAATGTCATATCTGGCTAACATCATGAAAAGCCTATCTGGTAATAACAACTTAGATTGTGTTATTCATAGCATTTGTATAGTGTCGTATTGCTAGGTATATTTTCTAACCCTAACTTATGAAACATAACATAAGATTTATTTTCGAGATCCCCGATGAAGTTACGGACGTTTTCCTGGTAATTCGTGTTGTATAGGCGTCAAAGGAGTTCTTCAAATGGTATTTGCACTTTATACTCTTTAATCAATGCGTTCCTCAGCTCCTTCCAAGTGTTGGCTGCTGTCCTTTGTGAAACTGAGCATCTCCAGCGACTTGCATTTTAATGGCTCCGTATAAGATGTTGTGTTGTCTAACATCTCAGGTTGGATAAAGATGTAGGATGTTATCGATCCTTTTAGTAAAAGTGTAGAGATTTTCCGTAAATCCGTCAAAACTTGGCGCCTGTCTCAGTTGTGAAAGGGCCTGGTTGAGGTGTTGTTCTGATAATTTTATGGATGATTATTATACCCTTGCAGAGTGTATTATAATTTTGTCGTGAGATGTGTATCGCATAGAAGGAGACATCTCCGACCCCATAAAGTATATATATTCTTGATCAGCATCAACAGCCGAGTCGATATAGCCATGTCCGTCTGTCCGTCTGACCGATTGTCCGTCTGTCTGTTTCTGTGCGAACTAGTCTCTCAGTCTCAAAGCTATCTAAATACTATTAAGATCGGATTACTATATCATATAGCTGCAATAGGAACGATCCGTCGAAAATTAAGTTGTAAGAAAAAACATTTTGTTTTTCAAGATATATTGTCCAAATTCGGCTTTCATTAGTTTTACTTTACTCCTCATATAGCTGCCATAGGAACGATCGGTACAAAGTTTAATTGTTGTTTGAAAAAACATTTGGTTTTTTAATATATCTTGACCAAACTCGGCATTTATTAGTTTTACTATACTCTCATGTAATATGGGACCACTATACCATATAGCTGCCATAGGAGCAGTCGGCCAATAATTAAGTTGTATGAAAAATATTTTGTTATTCAAGATATCTTGCCTAAACTCTCAAGCTGAAGTAGAATTAGTAGCGTATATATACTAGTGAGTATAGACCGGCCTTGCCAGTGGCACTTATGTTATAAAATCAATGTTCTCGAAAAGCGTTTTCCGTTATTTTACCACTGTCTCGTGTGGAACTTTCCACCGAAGGAGCTTAGATTTTGCAAAACAAATGAAACACGCCTCAAATAATTTTTTATGTTGATCCATGCGCATGAATTTAAAGGCAAAAGACCACCTACCAAATCTTTGACTCCCCTTTCCACCAAGGAGGAATGGATTTTTCGAAAAGTGTGAAACACCCCTCTAATGAATTTTAGCAATGATCTATAAACAAAAAAGTTTCATAAGTACGTTTATCGCTTATTAACCACTCTTGTGGGTGGAATTTTCCAAATTGCCCATAAAATCTTTGAATCGCGTTTCTACCGAAGTTTATATTTTTTTTCGAAAAATGTGAAACATGTCTCAAATGAATTTTCATATAGATCTTTGAAAATGAGTTAGAACGCGAAACGTCACCCACCAAATCTTTGATCCCCATTTCCACCAAGGAGGAATATTTTTGATTAGTGTGAAACACCCCTCAAATAAATTTGAACAAAGAGCTTGAAAATTGAGTTTCAGACCAATCGGATGGTAAACAAAAAAATTCTATACAAACGTTATTCGCGATTTTTCCAACTTGCGGGTGGAATTTCCCGAAACCCCGTCTTAACGTGCACCTTCATCACATAAGGTAACTACAGTGAAAATTTGAGTTTCCTTGCTCTTACGGCTTGGGCTGTGCGTTGGTCGCCAATCAGTCAGCCAGTCAGTCAGGACAAACATATTTATATATAGAGATATGTCATTATCTTTCATTTTATACCTATCGCTACCTCTCCGCTACCACCACAGAGCTATAAATCAAGTTAATTACCCAATTTTTATTGGGTGCTTTAACTGCTATTCCCTCGTTGGCATAAGCGGCGGTCTGCCTCTCATGCAAATCGTCTTGGTTGATTTGTATTCCCTCGTAGGCATAAGGGGCGATCTGCCCAACATGCGTTGGTTGCCTCTGCTGTTGGTGTTACTTCCTTAACACGGCAGGTGCGCTTGCACACGCAATGGGCGTGCTGGTATCTTTCTTGTATTTCTGAGGGATAGAGCTCGTTCTTTGACTTTAAGAATGACTAAAGAAGTTGGAGTTCGTCATTTAGTTTGACTGCAGTGTCCCATGGGATTTTGGGCGATTTTTGCATTTGTATACGAGTCTTATTATGTCACACTTTCTACATCTGCTTTGCTCCTTAATGCCTCTGCGTCTGGGCTTAGTTTTTGTCCTAAAGCTCATACCCTGTACTTAGTCAGTAGTTATTTGATTATGCGGTCCAATAGTTCCAGCTCCAGCTCCAAGTTGATCCAACTCCTCTTCTCTACTTCAGCTGCGTTATAGCTACTGCTTGTATAGCTTCACGGTTGCCACGTGACAATTTAAATGAAGTGATTTGATTTATAACACAGTGATTGTTTTAGGCAGAAGAACGTCAGTACTGTTCTGCAAAGTTTTTATATCCTTGCAGAGGGTATAATAATCTTATTGTGAAATGTGTAACGCAGAGAAGGACACATCTCCGACCCCATTCTTGATCAGCATCAACAGCCGAGTTGATATAGCCATATCCGTCTGCCTGTTTCTATGCGAACAGGTCTCTAAGTTGTAAAGCTATTTTAATGAAACTTGGCAAAAGGCCCTTTTTCGATTGCACGCAACACATATGTCAAAACCAGCTAGATCGGAACACTATATCATATAGCTGCCATAGGAACGATCGATCGAAAATTAAGTTTCATAAAAAAAAAATTTTTTTTTAAATATATCTTGACCAAAATTGGCAAATATATATGTTTCTCATAAAAATGCAAAATCCTATTATGATCGGTACAATATATCACATAGCTGCCATAGGAATGACCGGTCGAAAATTATGTTGTTGTATGTCATTCTAGATATTTTGATTAAGCACGGCATTTAAAGATTTCACTATGCTCCCTTCCATATTGCAAAATCTTATTTGAATCGGACTACTATATCATATGTATGCACTATTGGAACGATCGGTCGAAAACTGATTTTTGATTAAAGATATCTTAACCACACTTGGCATTAACTATTTTCCCAGTGCTTTTTAGATAAGGGCAAAGCACTAGAAGCATTATGAAATGGTTGGGCCTGCAAGGGTATTAGATCTTCGGCGTGCTGAAGTTAGCCTTTCTTTCTCGTTTAGAATATGTTTACTTCTGTTTAAAGATTCATGCTTAACCTATGTGTACATGAATATGCTTATGCTGTTATTGATTAACAACTGCAAAGAGAGAGAGAAAAAGTGTGTAGCTTGCATGTGTCTGTGTTAGGGAGCATATATATATTGCTTATGAAATGCGCTCAGACGAAGCCTGGAATATGCAGAGTAAACATAAAAGTTATTGTTATTGTGTGCAACAAACTTCCGCTTACCTTATATTTGAATATAGGGTGTTCTTTTGAAGGCATATACACACTACAATAGACTGAAAATAAATACCGAAAGTTTCATACAGTCAATTGTCAGTTAGGTGTGCCAAGTCGTGTTATAGCTGATCAGGGCCGATGTTTTGTGAGGTCTGGGATTAAAGTATTTTGTTCAAAACATAATATTGAAAGGCATTTACTCTGTCATACCTGGCACTGGAGCAGCAGGGTATTCGATGTGTTTTTATACCCTGAACTCATTAAAAATGGGTATAATCCAAATGCAAAATCCAAATGTATGTCCCCATAAATATGTATATTCTTGATCAGCATCAATAGCCGAGTCGATCTAGCCATGTCCGTCTGTCTGTCCGTCCGTATGTATGAGGCAAAGGATCTCAGAACCTATGAGAGCTAGAGACTGAAATTTTAGATGTAGATGCTCCTGGTTCCCGCGCAGATCGAGTTTGTTTCCGATAATCGATAACTTACTCCGTTTCCAAGCAATCGATAAAAATCGATATCGACATACTGTTGAATGTGCCTGCTTGCATGATCAGTTTTACTTTTCGTCATGGCCTTGACAGAATATCCCTTAGACGTTGTAAAATGTCTGAAGTTTGGACTCTGTGTAAGCTTGTGAGTTTATGCTGACACTCCTCAATTAAACCACTTATTTCATTGTATTTATATACAAGAATCTTAGTGTGTTTAATTATGCTTGGTTTCTAAGCTGGTGACTTTATGATGCCACTCCTCAATTAAACTCGTGATTTCATTGTATTCATATACAAGAATCTTAGTGTGTCTCATGATGGTTGGACGCAAAACAGGTGCGCTCTTATTTAGGTACTTATATGATTTGTCGAAATTCGATCTAAGCAGCTTTATTTTCTCAGCTATCTGGTGCCATTCCATTTAAGGGAATTTGCTGAACATTTTATTCATTAAAAATTGTATTCATCAAAAACCAACAATGTTTTTTAAATACTACGAAGTATAGTGTTCTTCCTAGTATTAGATACTCTTTAATGATTGACCTAACTTGTATACCCGGAAGGGCTGTCAATACTATCCCTTTTTGTGTTTTTGTTCAATGGAATAACGGTAAGAAATCTAAATTAAATGTATCCATATATAAAGTTTCTATTTCATATTATTAATTCATATTACTGGGGTCGTTGAGACCAATTGTTGAATTCTTTCATTAAACTAGGTATCTCTAATATAGATCTGTCTAATTGCTTCTTGTGTGTCCATTTTTAAGAATCTTATTATTCCTATTTATTTTTTTTTTCAATTTTTATATATGTAATTTTTAGTTTAATTTCATTGTTATTTTTCTTTATTTTCATATCTTATTGTATACATTCTTAAATTTTATACTTCTAGATACTTTTTATATTTTGACCAGATCATTAGCCCTGCTTAAGTATTTCTTTTTTAAATCTTTGTTGTGCAGGTTGTAAATTTTATGAAACATATTTATGCACATTCTAATTACTATTATTATTAACAATGTTACAATTAGCTTTTGATCTGGAGTCTCGACTTCAACTTTATTTATAACATTAGCAGTGGAGTCCACTGTCTTGGTATCTACTAAATCCATTTTGGGTCTGTTTTCTAAGTGTATTGATGAATTTATGGCATATATATATGGCTTATTTTGCGATTGAAATTTGGTTTTACTTATTTTATTATCCTCATACATAGGATAATTATGGTTTTTACAGGATCCTACCTATCGTTTCGCATAGATTTACGGGCTATGCTTCTAATCGGACAGAAAAGATTCTGCTCAAATTTACAAAAATGTTTATGTTTATAATTAAAATAATAAGTGTGGATATGCTGCATCTGTTGCTCGTCCGCTGCATCAGCTAGGCGTCGCCGGATGTGGCACGCTGATGCTCCCTCTTTGATGCAAGTGGCGGTGTGCCCTTCGCGCTTATTGATTGGCTGCTGCTGATGTCCTGGACCTATGGGATCTGGCTGGGCCGGTACCGGTCATCGCACAGATCGTATTTGTCATGCACGTTGAGTTGCAAGCTCCACTGAAAAGCGGTCCAGGGCAGTCGTTACGGCACGTTTGTTTCATCTTTGGGATCTTAGACGGCGGTGGTAGTATTGTTACTTATTTCTTACATATATTACTAATAGAGTGGTGAGATGCGTCAATGGAATTCTTTTTTATTAGGCTAGATTCTAGGAAATCTAATTCTGCCTGTAACTTTTGGGATATTGCTCAAGCAGGTGGTGGTGATTTTGCGTATAGTAGCCACTTAATGTGAGCTATTTTTTTATTTATTTTAGTTTTCTGACCACCCCTGTATTTTCTCATTGGCGCACTCTACTCACTCAGTAATGTGTAGTTTTCAGGTCCACGATCCTCGTCATCTGCCTCCAGAGGCTGGGATTTATTTATCCTCTTGTCTTTGTGTTCTACTTCTTCCACGTAGGGATTTATTTATCCTCTTGTATTTTTATTCTACTCCCTCCTGGCAGGGAATCGGAAAAGTTAAAAGGAAAGGGCCTGGTTGAGGTGTTGTTCTGATAATTTTATGGATGATTATTATACCCTTGTAGAGTGTATTATAATTTTGTCGTGAGATGTGTATCGCATAGAAGGAGACATCTCCGACCCCATAAAGTATATATATTCTTGATCAGCATCAACAGCCGAGTCGATATAGCCATGTCCGTCTGTCCGTCTGACCGATTGTCCGTCTGTCTGTTTCTGTGCGAACTAGTCTCTCAGTCTCAAAGCTATCTAAATACTATTAAGATCGGATTACTATATCATATAGCTGCAATAGGAACGATCCGTCGAAAATTAAGTTGTAAGAAAAAACATTTTGTTTTTCAAGATATATTGACCAAACTCGTCTTTCATTAGTTTTACTTTACTCCTCATACAGCTGCCATAGGAACGATCGGTACAAAGTTCAATTGTTGTTTGAAAAAACATTTGGTTTTTCAAGATATCTTGACCAAACTCGGCATTTATTAGTTTTACTATACTCTCATGTAATATGGGACCACTATACCATATAGCTGCCATAGGAGCAGTCGGCCAATAATTAAGTTGTATGAAAAATATTTTGTTATTCAAGATATCTTGCCCAAACTCTCAAGCTGAAGTAGAATTAGTAGCGTATATATACTAGTGAGTATAGACCGGCCTTGCCAGTGGCACTTATTTTATAAAATCAATGTTCTCGAAAAGCGTTTTCCGTTATTTTACCACTGTCTCGCGTGGAACTTTCCACCGAAGGAGCTTAGATTTTGCAAAACAAATGAAACACGCCTCAAATAATTTTTTATGTTGATCCATGCGCATGAATTTAAAGGCAAAAGACCACCTACCAAATCTTTGACTCCCCTTTCCACCAAGGAGGAATGGATTTTTCGAAAAGTGTGAAACACCCCTCTAATTTAGCAATGATCTATAAACAAAAAAGTTTCATAAGTACGTTTATCGCTAATTAACCACTCTTGTGGGTGGAATTTTCCAAATTGCCCATAAAATCTTTGAATCGCGTTTCTACCGAAGTTTATATTTTTTTTCGAAAAATGTGAAACATGTCTCAAATGAATTTTCATATAGATCTTTGAAAATGAGTTAGAACGCGAAACGTCACCCACCAAATCTTTGATCCCCATTTCCACCAAGGAGGAATATTTTTGATTAGTGTGAAACACCCCTCAAATAAATTTGAACAAAGAGCTTGGAAATTGAGTTTGAGACCAATCGGATGGTAAACAAAAAAAATTCTATACAAACGTTATTCGCGATTTTTCCTACTTGCGGGTGGAATTTCCCGAAACCCCGTCTTAACGTGCACCTTCACCACATAAGGTAACTACAGTGAAAATTTGAGTTTCCTTGCTCTTACGGCTTGGGCTGTGCGTTGGTCGCCAATCAGTCAGCCAGTCAGTCAGGACAAACATATTTATATATAGAGATATTTCATTATCTTTCATTTTATACCTATCGCTACCTCTCCGCTACCACCACAGAGCTATAAATCAAGTTAATTACCCAATTTTTATTGGGTGCTTTAACTGCTATTCCCTCGTTGGCATAAGCGGCGGTCTGCCTCTCATGCAAATCGTCTTGGTTGATTTGTATTCCCTCGTAGGCATAAGGGGCGATCTGCCCAACATGCGTTGGTTGCCTCTGCTGTTGGTGTTACTTCCTTAACACGGCAGGTGCGCTTGCACACGCAATGAGCGTGCTGGTATCTTTCTTGTATTTCTGAGGGATAGAGCTCGTTCTTTGACTTTAAGAATGACTAAAGATGTTGGAGTTCGTCATTTAGTTTGACTGCAGTGTCCCATGGGAGGCGATTTTTGCATTTGTATACGAGTCTTATTATGTCACACTTTCTACATCTGCTTTGCTCCTTAATGCCTCTGCGTCTGGGCTTAGTTTTTGTCCTAAAGCTCATACCCTGTACTTAGTCAGTAGTTATTTGGTTATGCGGTCCAATAGTTCCAGCTCCAGCTCCAGGTTGATCCAAGTCCTCTTCTCTACTTCAGCTGCGTTATAGCTACTGCTTGTATAGCTTCACGGTTGCCACGTGACAATTTAAATGAAGTGATTTGATTTATAACACAGTGATTGTTTTAGGCAGAAGAACGTCAGTACTGTTCTGCAAAGTTGTCCTTGCAGAGGGTATTATAATCTTGTTGTGAAATGTGTAACGCAGAGAAGGACACATCTCCGACCCCATTAAGTACACATATTCTTGATCAGCATCAACAGCCGAGTTGATATAGCCATATCCGTCTGTCTGTTTCTATGCGAACAGGTCTCTAAGTTGTAAAGCTATTTTAATGAAACTTGGCAAAAGGCCCTTTTTCTATTGCACGCAACACATATGTCAAAACCAGCTAGATCGGAACACTATATCATATAGCTGCCATAGGAACGATCGATCGAAAATTAAGTTTCATAAAAAAAAAATTTTTTTTTAAATATATCTTGACCAAAATTGGCAAATATATATGTTTCTCATAAAAATGCAAAATCCTATTATGATCGGTACAATATATCACATAGCTGCCATAGGAATGACCGGTCGAAAATTATGTTGTTGTATGTCATTCTAGATATTTTGATTAAGCACGGCATTTAAAGATTTCACTATGCTCCCTTAATTTTTGCAAAATCTTATTTGAATCGGACTACTATATCATATGTATGCACTATTGGAACGATCGGTCGAAAACTGATTTTTGATTAAAGATATCTTAACCACACTTGGCATTAACTATTTTCCCAGTGCTTTTTAGATAAGGGCAAAGCACTAGAAGCATTATGAAATGGTTGGGCCTGCAAGGGTATTAGATCTTCGGCGTGCTGAAGTTAGCCTTTCTTTCTCGTTTAGAATATGTTTACTTCTGTTTAAAGATTCATGCTTAACCTATGTGTACATGAATATGCTTATGCTGTTATTGATTAACAATTGCAAAGAGAGAGAGAAAAAGTGTGTAGCTTGCATGTATCTGTGTTAGGGAGCATATATATATTGCTTATGAAATGCGCTCAGACGAAGCCTGGGATATGCAGAGTAAACATAAAAGTTATTGTTATTGTGTGCAACAAACTTCCGCTTACTTTATATTTGAATATAGGGTGTTCTTTTGAACGCATATACACACTACAATAGACTGAAAATAAATACCGAAAGTTTCATACAGTCAATTGTCAGTTAGGCGTGCCAAGTCGTGTTATAGCTGATTAGGGCCGATGTTTTGTGAGGTCTGGGATTAAAGTATTTTGTTCAAAACATAATATTGAAAGGCATTTAAAAAGGTCTAAAGTTTAAAAGTCTAAAAAATACTTCTGTTTTTCTTTTCTTCTTGTTCCTTCTGTAGTAAATTCGAATCACTCAAGGTGAGTGATAGAGAAAGAGAGAGAGAGAGAGAGAGAGAGAGAAACACTCAAACGACTAGCATGGTAACTACCAGTTAAATTACTCTGTCATACCTGGCACTGGAGCAGCAGGGTATTCGATGTGTTTTTATACCCTGAACTCATTAAAAATGGGTATAATCCAAATGCAAAATCCAAATGTATGTCCCCATAAAGTATGTATATTCTTGATCAGCATCAATAGCCGAGTCGATCTAGCCATGTCCGTCTGTCTGTCCGTCCGTCCGTCCGTATGTATGAGGCAAAGGATCTCAGAACCTATGAGAGCTAGAGACTGAAATTTTAGCTGTATATGCTCCTGGTTCCCGCGCAGATCGAGTTTGTTTCCGATAATCGATAACTTACTCCGTTTCCAAGCAATCGATAAAAATCGATATCGACATACTGTTTGTTTTTAGCAAATTGCGTAAATAATAAGAGCTAGAGCCACCAAACATGATATGTTGCTTCTAGAATATTATAGATATTTCAACTATCTTTCATTTCATACCTATCGCAACCTCCCCGATACCACAACAGAGCTATAAATCAAGTTAATAACCCAACTTTTATTGGCAACCAATTTAAACCACAATTTAATTACAATTGACTTTTTTAGAATATACAAATATTCTTTGGTACAAGAAGACAATTTTACACAATTTCCTAAAGATCGGTTAACAATAAGCCAAAGTTATATGCAACTGCGGCATTGGGTGGGGCAACAGCTTTTAGAATTTCTCTACACATGTACATAAACAAATTGCGATATCTTGACCAAACTCGCCAATTAATAATTTTTCTATGCTCTTCATATAATGCAAAATCCTATTAAGATCGGTACACTATATCATAAAGATGCTATATGAACGATAGGTCGAAAATTAAGTTGTTGTAGTGAAAACTTTTGTTATTCAAGATATTATGATTAAAAAAAGCATTTAAGGATTTCACTATGCTCCATTCATTTTTGCAAAATCTTATTTTCATCAGACTACTTTATCATATATCTGCCATAGGAACGATGGGTCGAAAACTAGGTTTTTAATAAAAACATTTTTGTTTATCAAGATATATTGCCCAAGCTCGGCATTAACTATTTTCTCTGGGCTTCTTGGATACGGGCAAAGCACTAAAAGCATTATGAAAAGCTTGGTTCTGCAACTGTATTAGATCTTCGGCGTCCCGAAGATAGCCTTTCCTTCTTGATTTTTTTATACCCTTGCAGAGGGTATTATAAATTTGTCGTGCAATGTGTAACGCTTAGAAGGAGACATCTCCGACTCCATAAGGTATATATATTCTTGATCAGCATCAACAGCCGAGTCGATATAGCCATGTCGGTCCGTCCGTCTATCTGTTTCTACGCGAACTAGTCTTTCAGTTTTAAAGCTATCTTAATGAAACTTTGCAGAAGTCCCTCTTTCTGTTGCACGTAGTACATAAGTCATAACCAGCTATGCTCCTTATTTATATGCAAAATCCTATGAAGATCGGACCATTGTATGAAAAAAAATTTTGTTTTTCAACATATCTTAACCGAACTTGACATTTATTAGTTTTACTATACTGCTCATATATAGGCAAAATCATATTAAGATCGGACCACTATAACATATAGCTGCCATAGGAACGATCGGTCGAAAATTAAGTCGATGTATGTATAATTTTTTGTTATTCAAAATATTTTGATTAAACACGGCATTCAAAGATTTAACTATGTTCCCTTCATATTTGCAAAATCTTATTTATAACGGACTACTATATCATATAGCTGCCATAGGAACGATGGGTCGAAAACTAGGTTTTTGACGAAAAACATTTATTTTTTTATCAAGATATCTTGCCCATACTCTGCATTAACTATTTTCCCTGCGCTTCTTAGATACGGACAAAGCACTATAAGAATTAGGTCTTCGGCACGACGAAGATAGCCTCTCTTTCGCGTTTCAAATTTATTTGGTGTTGGAGTAAGAGGGCTCAGGGTATTACCTAGTCATGAGCTCCAACTAGATCCTCTTACTTGTTTTATTATGAAATTGTATATAAATTGAAAGAGAGAGAGACAGAGATAGCTAAACGGAGTTACATTAAAATATTACTATTAAACTTCAGTGAGGAAGATGTATAAATACCGTATTCAGTAGATCCACATTACAAATTCTGCTGTATTCAAAAAATATAAGAATGGGCGATGCCTAGCATTTAACGGCCGTGAGAGTGAACGTGCAGATAAGGTGAAAGAAGGAAAATATAAAATATAACATTTTTATGTATCCAGGAGCTGTGCTCATCAGAGAACCCTAACCATTTATCATATACCTTATCACCATTTTTCTTTATTACCTTCTTAACTAGTATCCTCCTTTAAGTGGCGTTGCTTGAAAGTGTTCCAATATATATGCTGTTGGGAAAATTTAAAAATTTTTGTAGTACAAATCCGGTAAATATTTTGAGCGTTCGATGATATCTTCATTATATTCACTATTAATATACGTACACAAATAGTTCTCTGATTCTTGTAAGATTTTCTCCAAACTTATATTATTTTCTTCAAGTTTTCCAAAAATCGTATTATTATATAAATTAATTCTCAGTTTTGTAATTTCAATTTTAGCTTTAGATTTATCTACTTCGTCAACTTTATTATGTATGAGAAGATCCAAATCCTCTTTTGATTTGTATAATATATTTTAATTTTAATATTGTAAGTTAACTACAAATATTTTTCTCTTTTATACATTTATTCCGGAAATTCTGCAACTATTGAAATTATCTCATTGTTATGATTACTATGACCAGCTGTTTGTGAGGCGATGAGTAGCTTCAATCGATCAACAATTTCATTACGAAAATATAATTTGGTTAATTTTAAGTGAGCTTAAATATACACCGGTAGTGACCGGTGCAACGAACACGACGGCTACACAGGGCGCGTCTCGCCTAACACTCGTGTTGTGCATTGGGAGCGTACTCCGTCTGCGGGTTCTGACCTAACACACTCGACGCGTCAAGTATAATAAAGAAAAAAAAAGTAGACAGAGTTAACGTATGACGGAATACCACAATATATAGGATGCGACTACGATCTGCAAGAAGAATATATCATATAGAGCCGAGGAGCTAAGATGTTGGCTACCCCCAGTCTTCACCCACCCTACCTGTAGCTGCATCTGCGATTGTCATTGCAACTACCCTTTTATATGCGATGTTATTTACCTAAGGTGCCCAAAAAGGAATTAATATTTCATTTTATCATATAATTGTATTCAAAGAAGATTTAAATTCATGATCGTACTTCAATATACTTGGAAAGACCAACATATTTTTTATTTTTTTTTTTATAAAACTAAGCTCAATGTGGGCAAAAACACACATGCATGAGATTACACTTGGAATCTAATATTAAGTTAAATCACTGCTAATCTGAATGATCCACAAAAATTATCTGTAATTAAGAAGGCTGATTAGGAGTACACCCGCTGACTATAACCGCGATTCAAACAATTGATAAGTTGGTTTATTACCTTTTGTTCTTTCACACAGTACTCACTACTTTAGTATGATCCAACGATGTCAGCAGGCTTGTAGACGACGACGATGTGCTGTCGACTCTTAATTGAACTACGTAACGTAGAAATATAGTAGTCAGCGACATAAACATGCTAAATCAGGATCGAAAGACAATGTCAGCGATAAAAACGGAGAGAATTGCAAATTTAAATTTAATGTATACTTATGCCCTTCGCTTATACCTACGGCCAGTATGCCGTTTAACAATTATATCAGATGTTGTAAATCCGAGTGAGGGTCCGCACTGGTTAGCTATCCACCAGATCTGCGCTCAAGAATGTCCGGGAATCGATGGGTCGAATACGTGGTCACGTTGGCCTGCTTGTGCGTGCATTAAGAACTATTGGTAAGCGAGGCTCAAAGCTTATCTCCAGAAACTTTCACCCAAGACTTTATATTTTCATTCGCAACGGCGTCATTAACATAGGTCATGGTCACGCAGGTTATGTTATTAACCCACGCTGATCATATGTAATTGCATAAATGTTGGTGCAGTGCTGGCCATTGAAGTTGATTGCGATCAGCTGATCATGCCAATGGCAATGTATGTTTATGTTTACAGAAATAAAATTTATCACCCCATCACAACGCAGGTTTAATCGAAAGGATTAACTAATACAAATATAAAAGCTGAAAAAGGGGTGATTACTTACATTCCCAAATGTCTTTAGCATGGTAATTACCAAGTTCTTTTTCATGAGGTCTTCTAACAAATATATACAATTACCAATTTTTCGTTTGATTCGTGCTTTAGTTCCAACTGGTGCAACTTTTGCGTTGAAGTGCTTAGCCAAATTGCTTAAAACGAAGTTGCGTTTTATTACTATTTTTCCGACTTCAAAAGAACGAAGACGTGTGCGTAAGTTATACGTTCACAAATATTTTTCATATGCCTTATCCATGTATTTTTGAATATTAGAACGAATTATTAATGGAAATTCGTCTCCTCGATCGACTTCTAATTGCCCTTCATTCAGCATGTTCAGGCTTTTGAGCAACTTTTAATCATTGCCGTGCTTAATCATATTTTGCTCAAACAGAACGAAGGATGGAGAAATTCCAATAGACTTGTGTATGGTGTTTCGAAACGAACTATTTATACCACTAATGTATACATCCCATTTACTTTTGTCGGACCGAATATATGTGCGCAAAGCAGCATTAACCCCTTAGTTTCCCATGGTTGGCTTGAGGCATCGAATAGGAACTTTCGACGTTTGACAGAGTTCGCAGTGGCGATGTACTCGCGTACGTCAACCATCATGTTCGGCCAGTACAAATGTCTGCGAATACAGTCCAAACATTTGGCCATCCCACAATGCGCGGATGTTGGTTGATCATGTGCTGCTTTCATAACATTTCAGCGTAATTTAACGGCACAAATAATTACCAACCCTCTTCGAATGATGTACTGAAATGCCAAAAGCTCTCCAGAAATCTATTCCACAGATAACGTTTTCCTCGATAGTTATAAACGATTGGAATTGAAATGGAACCTACAACATGTTGTCTTCAACCGTCTGCGGTTCTCACATCGTATCGAGAATTTTTTTCGCTAAGCTCCGTACAATCACGCTTTTCGGTGCCCCACTATCTAATAAGGTTAAGTAATGCTGATTGAATATTTCCAAATTCATAAAGGCCGCACATCGTTTGATCGATGATCAATTGCTGCAACACGGTGCTTATTAAGCGGGCGTCGCTGAGTCGGATATAATAGCATATTCAGAAACATGGTTAAATTCAACCATATCTGATTGTTTTCTCAAAAAACTTTATTTTGTATAGAAATTATCGGACGACTCAAGTGCAACCGATTGGTCTTTCTTATATGACTCGGTTGATATGAATACTGCCATTAATTTTTTCATATCACCCTAAGCTGGCTCTTAGATGTGCGTATTCCTAAGTCAATACCTTCGACTACTTTTTCAAAACCACCCTGGTTTACTGCCAGATTATCAAATCTAAAAAATGTAAAAACTAAATATTATAAAAAGCTTAAAAAGTCTGGTTCGTATACAGACTTTGCTAAATATTCCATAGCCAAGTCGAGCTTCTTTCTTCTTAATTCTCAATGCTATGAGAATTGTCTAACTCGTTGAAAAAGGCAATTTCCAAAATCCGAGACAGTTTTATAATTTTGTAAACTTGAAGCGCAAATCTTCAAGTTTGCCGTCTTCTTTCTCTCTTGGTATGGATAACGCTATTAATGACTGATTATGCTAACCTCTTTGCTAATTTTTTCCAATCAACTTACTCTTCAGTCTGTCCTAATACTAATTCTTACCCTTATACTATTTCCTCCGCTAGTTCTATACCTCCTCCCATTATTTCACACTCCTCTCTCCTATTAGATATAAACTCTTTAGAATCCTCTTACTCTCCTGGGCCGGACAATATTCCAAGGAGTGTTGTTCTTCCCTTCTTTGTCTATCATTGAAATTAATCCTATCAAAGCCCATTACGGCTATCGGTTAATATAACAAAAACCGAAGAAACTTTTAACAATTTAATTGAACAAAGTAAAGAATTCAATAACCTTATACAAATCGAATACCTAGTAGAAAAATTAAACAGAGAAATAAACGGCTTAAATATAGCCAAACGCAGCAAAAGAGGTTTAGTTAACATAGTAGGAACAGTATATAAATACTTATTTGGAATATTAGATCAAGAAGACAAAACAGAAATTGAATTAACCCAAAATTACTAAAACATGACTGTTGCGCTATTGAGCTTTTTCAATAGCTTTCACAAATAGAAATAATTAACTATTTATTTTTTGTGTTCAAAATTTTTTTATATTTCTTAAAGTTACGAGAATCAGGCAGTCCCGAATTGGTCTGTGCTTATTATTTAAGAACAATAGTTTATATATAGGCAAGCGAACCCGAATTAGTACGTGCCAATTTTAGCGAAGAGACAATTATTAGTTATAATTTTGAGTAATGCAAGTGGCCGATGGGTAAGTAAAGCTAGGGCAATACAGCGAAGAGAGGCAGCTCTATGTAAATGAATTCTTAAGAGCGAAATTTAGGCACTTGCTTTGCAGAGCGAGTATTATAAGATAAAATTAAGATGCTGCTCTTATCAGTTGCGAGGTCGCTCCAGTTGTTTTGGCTGCGTAACCAGACATTCTCCCCCCGTTGGAAGGCATGGGCTTTCAACAGATTCCCTGATCGGCAATAGGCATAGCTTGTTTGCAGCTCTTCTCGTTTCTCCTGTTGCGGTGCGCAAAATGGATACTCGAGCGACTCCAACCTTTCCCACGAATAACTCTGTAATTCTCGCCAGTGGCAACCTTAGAGGCGGCAGATTTTCACCTTTACGAGCACTATGTCGTTGACGCACAGGCCTGGTTTCGGAGTACGCCATTTGGAGCGCTGCTGAAGCAGTGTTAAGTATTCTTCACGCCAGCGAGACCAAAACAGTTGTTGGAGGTACGTTACGCGTTGCCAACCATCCAGACGATTGAATTGAAGGTGCGTCACATCAGGTTCAAAGAACGATGAGCTGGGTCCACCAATCAAGAAATGAGCTGGAGTGAGCACATCTAGATCTGCTGGATCTTCTGAAAGTGGAAACAATGGCCTGGAATTAATTATCGATGCTATGTGGCAGACTAGGGTGCGAAACTCTTCGAAGATGAGAACACAAGATCCAACAGCACGATAAAAATGATGTTTCGCTGTCTTCACTGCTGCTTCCCAAGGGCCGCCAAAATGCGGTGAACGAGGAGGTATAAATTTCCAATCAATGGAATCAGCCATGCAAAAATTATGCACTGACTCAATATGATTACGACTTATGAATAAACCCTTAAGATCCAGAAGCTCTTTTTTGGCGCCGACAAAGTTGGTAGCGTTATCCGACCATATCTGAGATGGCCTGCCTCGAGTCGATATAAACCTCTTGGGCGCATTCAAGAAAGAAGCTGTCGATAGATCCTTGACCAGTTCCAGGTGAACCGCTTTAGTCGCGAAGCATACGAAGACAGCCATGTAACATTTGACTGGAGCTTTATTTCGTACGTCTGGCTTATAGAAAAATGGTCCACAATAGTCAACTCCAGAGACTTCAAAGGCTCGACAAGCAGTCAAACGTTCTTTGGGCAGATCACCCATTATATGCTCTATTAATCGAGGCTTGGCACGAAAGCATCTCACACATTTTCCAACCACCTTGGATACGGTCTTCCTTCCACCAATCGGCCAATACTGCAACCGAATATGAGCAAGAAGTGCCCGTGGACCAGCGTGTAAGTCCCGATTGTGAAACCGTATGATGACTGAGTTTGTGATGGAGTGGTGACACGAGAGAATTATTGGAGGGCGAGCTTCGAAATCCAGCGAAGAATTTTTCAAGCGCCCATCATCCGAAATCATCCAAAAAAGGGTTAAGTGATGCGATACAACTGGACGGTTTAACAACTCTTCTCGATTGCAATGATTTGATTTCTTCCCACAGGTGTGCCCTCTGGACGAGCCTTAGTAAGAGTTGGGTCCTATGTTGTATACAAGACACTGTTAGTCCAGGATGCCTGCTTCTGTGTATGAATTTATAAATATATCCGAATATACGCTGCATTGTATCAAATGAGTTGACGTATTTACAAGTGACAGTTATATCAATGAAGGGAGATGACGCAATAAGGACCCTTTTTTTAAGTTCGAGTTCTGTCCTTTCTGACAAGCAAGAAGCAGGCCAGTCCAATTGATTTTTAACTAGAAATTCTGGGCCGTTGAACCACAGTGAGGATTGATCTAATTCACTGGGCGTAGATCCTCTCCAGAGTATATCTGCCGGGTTGAGTGAAGTAGGCACGTAACGCCATTCCATGCCATTAGTTAGCTCTTGAACTGCTGTGACGCGATTAGCCACAAACACATTGAGCTTGCAGGGCTCGGTCCTTATCCAGGAAAGGCATACAGAAAAATCCGACCAACAGTAGAATTTTCCATCGAACAGATTCATTTTAGATATCTCACGCATGAGATTAGATAATAAGACGGCACCACAGAGCTCTAGCTTTGGAACTGTGATTGTTTTTAGAGGAGCTAAGCGCGATTTGGAACACAACAGCTGACAACTGGCTGATGTTCGTCGAGAAAGGACGTAGACACAGGCCCCATATGCTTCGATGCTGGCGTCGCAGAAACCGTGAACTTCTAACTCTGCTGCAGGTATTGACACGAGTCGAGGAAATTTAAGAAACTGTGCCTTCTCAAAACTGCAGCAAAGATCATGCCAAGCTGTTGCCAGTGATGATGGCAAGCTCTCGTCCCACTCAAGCTTCTCCTTCCAGATTTTAGCCTAGGCAATTACCGGCCCTATGAGTCCAAGCGGGTCATACAAGCGAGCTATGGTCGATAGTATTGACCTTGTGGATGGTTTATATCTCTGCTGAATGGACGAAAACGAAAACAACAATCGATCCGACGCTGAGTCCCAAGCGAGTCCAAGAGTTTTGATGATGTCGCTACCATCATCAAACTTTAGGGAAGATTCTCTGTCCTCTACGGGTATCCCTTTCAGTACAGCAGAATTGCTTGAGCACCACTTTCGCAACTTGAAGCCCCCACTTGCCAAGATTCCCGGCCGTCTGATTAAGAAGTTCCTTTGCTTCTTGAATTGAATCACCCCCTGAAATGAGGTCATCAACGTCGAAGTCACGCCGCGAAATCCGAGATCCAAATGGAAAATTAGTTTCCTCATCCATAGACAGCTAATGCATAGCACGGATAGAGAGGATTGAAGATGGCTTTGTTCCGTATGTAACTGTATCCAGCTTAAAAATCCTGTTCTGGCGAGTCTCGCCATAGAATGCATTGGAGAAAATCATCCGGTGCTGAAACGCGTACGCAGCGATACATTTTTCCAATATCTCCTGTTAGGGCGATTGGGAAATTACGAAAGCGAAGAAGGATATGAAACAGCGAGCTTTGAATAACAGGCGTGCTGGTATCTTTCTTGTATTTCTGAGGGATAGAGCTCGTTCTTTGACTTTAAGAATGACTAAAGATGTTGGAGTTCGTCATTTAGTTTGACTGCAGTGTCCCATGGGAGGCGATTTTTGCATTTGTATACGAGTCTTATTATCTCACACTTTCTACATCTGCTTTGCTCCTTAATGCCTTTTGCGTCTGGGCTTAGTTTTTGTCCTAAAGCTCATGCCCTGTACTTAGTCAGTAATTATTTGGTTATGCGGTCCAATAGTTCCAGCTCCAGCTCCAGGTCGATCCAACTCCTCTTCTCTACTTCAGCTGAGTTATAGCTACTGCTTGTATAGCTTCACGGTTGCCACGTGACAATTTAAATGAAGTGATTTGATTTATAACACAGTGATTGTTTTAGGCAGAAGAACGTCAGTACTGTTCTGCAAAGTTGTCCTTGCAGAGGGTATTATAATCTTGTTGTGAAATGTGTAACGCAGAGAAGGACACATCTCCGACCCCATTAAGTACACATATTCTTGATCAGCATCAACAGCCGAGTTGATATAGCCATATCCGTCTGTCTGTTTTTTATGCGTACAGGTCTCTAAGTTGTAAAGCTATTTTAATGAAACTTGGCAAAAGGCCCTTTTTCGATTGCACGCAACACATATGTCAAAACTAGCTGGATCGGAACACTATATCATAGTTGCCATAAGAACAATCGATCGAAAATTAAGTTTCATAAAAAAAAATTTTTTTTTAAATATATCTTGACCAAAATCGGCAAATATATATGTTTCTCATAAAAATGCAAAATCCTATTATGATCGGTACAATATATCACATAGCTGCCATAGGAATGACCGGTCGAAAATTATGTTGTTGTATGTCATTCTAGATATTTTGATTAAGCACGGCATTTAAAGATTTCACTATGCTCCCTTAATTTTTGCAAAATCTTATATGAATCGGACTACTATATCATATGTATGCACTATTGGAACGATCGGTCGAAAACTGATTTTTGATTAAAGATATCTTAACCACACTTGGCATTAACTATTTTCCCAGTGCTTTTTAGATAAGGGCAAAGCACTAGAAGCATTATGAAATGGTTGGGCCTGCAAGGGTATTAGATCTTTGGAGTGCTGAAGTTAGCCTTTCTTTCTCGTTTAGAATATGTTTACTTCTGCTTAAAGATTCATTTTTAACCTATGTGTACATGAATATGCTTATGCTGTTATTGATTAACAGCTGCAAAGAGAGAGAGAAAAAGTGTGTAGCTTGCATGTGTCTGTGTTAGGGAGCATATATATATTGCTTATGAAATGCGCTCAGACGAAGCCTGGGATATGCAGAGTAAACATAAAAGTTATTGTTATTGTGTGCAACAAACTTCCGCTTACTTTATATTTGAATATAGGGTGTTCTTTTGAAGGCATATACACACTACAATAGACTGAAAATAAATACCGAAAGTTTCATTCAGTCAATTGTCAGTTAGGTGTGCCAAGTCGTGTTATAGCTGATCAGGGCCGATGTTTTGTGAGTTCTGGGATTAAAGTATTTTGTTCAAAACATAATATTGAAAGGCATTTAAAAAGGTCTAAAGTTTAAAAGTCTAAAAAATACTTCTGTTTTTCTTTTCTTCTTGTTCCTTCTGTGGTAAATTCGAATCACTCAAGGTGAGTGATAGAGAAAGAGAGCGAGAGAGAGAGAGAGAGAGAAACACTCAAACGACTAGCATGGTAACTACCAGTTAAATTACTCTGTCATACCTGGCACTGGAGCAGCAGGGTATTCGATGTGTTTTTTTATACCCTGAACTCATTAAAAATGGGTATAAGGGTATATTGCATTTGTGCAAAATACAAATGTATGTAACAGGCAGAAGGAAGCATCTCCGACCCCATAAAGTATGTATATTCTTGATCAGCATCAATAGCCGAGTTGATCTAGCCATGTCCGTCTGTCTGTCCGTCCGTCCGTCCGTATGTATGAGGCAAAGGATCTCAAAACCTATGAGAGCTAGAGACTGAAATTTTAGATGTAGATGCTCCTGGTTCCCGCGCAGATCGAGTTTGTTTCCGATAATCGATAACTTACTCTGTTTCCAAGCAATCGATAAAAATCGATATCGACATACTGTTTTTTTTTGCAAATTGCGTAAATAATAAGAGCTAGAGCCACCAAACATGATATGTTGCTTCTAGAATATTATAGATATTTCAACTATCTTTCATTTCATACCTATCGCCACCTCCCCGCTACCACAACAGAGCTATAAATCAAGTTAATAACCAAACTTTTATTGCCAACCAATTTAAACCACAATTTTAATGCAATTGATTTTATCAGAATACACAAATATTCTATGATACAATAAGATATACTGTAGAAAATTTCATAAAGATCGGTTAAGAAAAACCAGAGTTATATGCAACTGCGCAATTGAATGGGCCAGCAGCTTTAAGAATTTCTGTATACATGTACACACACACATCCATGCGCGTCTGCTTCGCATTCTAATAGCATGGTAATTGCATCTTTTTTTTGTCATGTTATTTTAGTTCCTTTTTTTATCGTAAGTACTTAATTGTTGGTGTGGCTGTTGAGTAGAGGCATAGCAAGAAGTGCCGTCTGTCGCGAGTTCGAGCCCTACCAGGGAAAGTATTATTTTTTTTTGCTGGTGTGGCTGTTGAGTAGAGTCGACAGTATGTAATGCGGTCAGTTGCAAATTCGAGCCCTGCCAGGGGGTATCCCCTAGTCGGGAGCTCCCGACTAGAACCTCTTGTTTATTCTGCCTTTTGTCTCAAGCAGCTCTTTGGCGGCTGAGTCGTTAAGGGACACGAGAAAAGCATTGCAAGAAGTAAAAGCGCCTATATCTGGTATTCGTTGCGTTGCAAGAACGAAAAGCGGTTATCACTGGCTTTCGATGTGTTGCAAGAACGCCATAATTATAAAGCATGTGTGTCAGACACGTATGGAGTTTTTAGCCCAAATGGGCTGCAAAGACTCCATAATATTTGGCGCAACTTTCCTCTAAATGGAACCTAAATAACCAATAAAAAATCGTATTCCTCTGGCAGATTATGTTATCTGCAGGTTTTCATTACTTGGTAAAGTGTAATAGAGGCTGTCGTAAGGATTCCCAAAAATGTGACCTATGCCGTGGGATCCAAACAGCTAATAAGACCGACCCTTCTGTTCTATTTGTATAGCCATCATAATTCACAGACCTTTTTGTCAATCTTACACTTAATTTCATACAACTTTAACTAGGAAAAGTTTGAAACACTTTTGACATTGGATTACCACTAGAGATCATGTAATATAACAAAATGTAAATCAAAGCATGCGGAATTCTTTGAAGATTTATATCATTTGATTCGTCTGTCTTTTTGACCATATCTCTTGAGAACGTGTTAGCAATTTCAAGCAAATGGACAATAATATAAATAAATAGTATACTTACACTTGCATTACACCACGCACTCTACTCCAATGTCGTTCGCGCATATTTGGGTTTTTCAATGCAGTAATTAATGGCAGAGTCCGCCTAAAACTGTCTATACTTTTTGTTGTTACTTCTAACATTTCCCAATGGCGATCATAATACATTTTGTTTAACATACTAAATTCCTTGTATAAACTTAGGGCCTTATCCTCCATTTCATCAATATTAATTTTCCAGAAGTTACCTTTTCGCCAATTATCCCAGCTAGTTTGCCAGTCGAGAATAAGCTGCCAAATATTCTGAACGATTTTTACCTCTGTGTCTAGTTTACGCAAATCTAAGCTTTCAGGTTGATTCACATTAAAAACAGATAAATCGCTTTTAAGGCTCTCCTCAAACTTGAAACAGTCCTCCACCTTCAGTGATATAATTTTTAGAAATTTAAGAGCTATCTTTGGATTACTGTAAAATTAATTAATTAGTGATTCGCGAAAATAAGGATAATTTGATTAGTTTTACATGTTGGCAGCCGTCGGCAGCTTTAGATAAAAGTCATCTAGGAATTCTTTAAGGATCATTTTAAATTTTTCGGCTTGATGTAATAATATCTTCTTAAATTCATCACGATTATTGTCAAGCATTTCATCAGCTTCTCCTAACTTTCTCAGATAATCCTGCCAAGCTGTCTGCAAGCCTTCCACTTGTAGCCGTATTTCTTCTGGTATCTCCACCTGATATTTATCTAACAGATCAAAAAGTTCCAGTATACTTGGAAAAGTAGATTGCTTAAGTGGCGCTTCTTCTATTAATCTGTCAAAATATTCTTTTGCTGCTAAAGACTCTTTAAGTGTTCTCGGGGTCATCATAATTTTTCTCCCGTTGCGGCGGATATACCGATATATTCCTGAAAATATTATAAATAGATTACTTACAATATTAATTAAAAATACATATAGTAAAAGACATTCATACTTTGGTGAGACCGTTTAAATACCATATCAATACACACAAAAACCATATGCAAATATTCACCACATAATTTACTCATTATGGAAGAGATAGACCGGTAACAAAAATAGAAACAAATGAAAACAAGTAAAAGGTTCTAGTCCGGAATTCCCGACTAGGGGATACCCTGAACTGTCTTCTTCTAACACTAAATGCATATATATATTTTCTATTTTAGAAGCTATGTTTATGTCAAGTTTGGTGACTCTATTCCTTATTATTTACCAAAATTGCTCAAAAAACAGGATGTCGATATCGATTTTTATCGATTGCTTGGAAACCGAGTACATTTACATCTAAAATTTCAAGCCTACCTCTTATAGGCTCTGAGATTCTTGCGTTCATACATACCACAGAGAGACATACAGACATGTGTAGATTGACTCGGTTATTGATGCTGATCAAGAATATATATACTTTATGGGGTCGGAGATGCTTCCTTCTGCCTTGCATTTTGCACAAATACAATCTACCCTTATACCCATTTTTAATGGGTTCAGGGTATAAAGAGGAATTTAAATAGCATTACGGGAAAAAGTCGCAATTACCATGCCGTGAGTATACGATAGAATGCAAAGCAAACGCGCATTAATGTGCGTGTGTACATGTGTACAGAAATTCTTAAGGCTGCTTCGCCATTCAATTGCGCAGTTGCATATAACTTTGGTTTTTACCTAACCGATCTTTATGAAAATTTCTACAGTATATTGTAATGGTCGCAATTTCCTATTTTAATTAAACCGCGTAAGCGATCCTAACAGCTTGCGTTTGTGTAACGACTCTATAGCGATTAGCTTTTGTCTGTCACGGTCAGCTGCGAATGATTCTGCCGCTACTATAAACCGCCTGCGTGCACGTTGCCAGCGCAGCTATCTTCAATCTAATCCGCGAAAGAAAAAAAGCTCTGAGACCCTATATAAGCCTGTAGGTCCCGGATATAACCCTTTTTTATTCAAAAATTTCTTTACCATCGAAGGTCTGGCTACGGCGGTTCGTACATAGCCCCACCAAAAAAATTAAACTAAAAGCATCAGTCGTTTAATTCGTTGAATTTAAATTCCAACTAAATTGAACCAAAAACAAAAAAAAATAAAAAAATAAAAAGGAAAACCCTAAAAGTGGCCGATGGGCGAAATATCAATTTTTTTGTTCGTTTGATGATAAACCTTTCGCTACGCCAGCCGGCCACCAGCACCTCACCGGCATATATTTCTTTGTGTCAAGATCTGGTCACTGTTTTAACCAGTTCTTGTCTGCCTGCCGAAAGTAATTTTTGGAGGAATCAATCTTGCCGCCGCCGTCTCTGACATAAAAACCCACTTATTTTGAGGCAACCGCAACGTGTGCCCATTGGACGGCACTGTAATTTCTTGGGACGGCAATGTCATTTCTGCCCCCATTAAATAGACGTCAGCCTCAACTGCGGATCAGCTGCCATTCCCTTGCTCATGCCAGCAAGAACGGGCAGGCTCCGTTTCCACAGTCTGGAATCCGGAAGAGGGGGTAGCCTTTTGGGCCCCATTGACGCGCCGCTGATCAGAAGCCCAGATGACATCGCCCATTAAGTTGGCCGGAGCGTGCAGATGCATGAAAATTGCTGTTAAATATTTTTAGTAAAAAAATTGTTAATTAACTCTTATGAGAGACTTCCAAAAGTTTGTGCAAAGTGCATTGATTAGGGCCCTCAAAAAAACCGCGTGCAAGTGCAGGGAAAAATAAAAATTTACATCTATATACATATCTTTATATATATAGAAAGGAATAATAGTATAAATCTATCCCCCTTCTTGTTGGGGTAGAGTCCAAAGTCATTTCTGAATTTGTTTATATATTTTTGAATTTTCCCACTTAGTTTCGGAGAGTATCTTCTGAGTACTCATAATTTAAAAACCCTCCTGTGCCATAATAATATGATCAAAACAATTTAAAGCCCCACAGAAGACAAAAGAAAACAAATGAAAAAAAAAAAATACAATTTGCTGACATGCGCACCTGCTGAGTTTGTTTTTCGACTTTCTGTTTCACATTACGCTTTAGCTCCGATCAATATGTTTATGACCGTGTCAGTCTGGTGAATGCTTATCATCTTTGATTCTACCTACACCCCGCTCAATTATTAGCTGAAACAGAAGCAACCTAAAAGAAAAGATTTTTAACAGAATCAAATAGATGTACACAAAGATGTATCATCGTATTCACTGATCAGCTGGTTGCGCTGCGCTCCGATTTGCCCATGCGCTTCGAGCTTAACCTTCTGTTGCCCATATTTTTTTTCAACCATACAATTAACCATCAACTACAATTATATTGACTATATTATAATAAATTTGTTTTTCTTTTTTTGAATACACTTCAGTTCAATTTACTAATGTCACTTTTTTCCTTGCCTAGCCTTATTCGATATTTATTAAAATGCACTTTAGCGAAAATTTGAGATTTTTTTTTTTTTTTTGCTCAATAAGAAAATAAATATTAACTGAATAGTTTATAAAATGAATTCATTTTGAAGAATTTTTGAGCCATTGTAAAAATATTAACTGACTAGTTTTAGTTACTGAATTATTGTTGAATCATTAATGCCACTTGTAATAAGATGCAGACTATCCAACGGAAGGATTCAATTTCATTTAATAATGCTTTTCTTTATAATAAATATTAATTACGGATTTTGATTATGAATTGCTAAGTTTGGTGGTATAATGTCGTAGAATATTGTTTTTTTTTGGGATCTTCAAAACCTTAAACTGAAGATCATTTGGGAGGGTATCGAACGCGAGAGTCAGCTTACATCCAAGACTTCGCCTCTTCGGAATATATAGGCCCTAATGAAAGCTATCACCATTGTATTGGCACTTTAAGTGCTCGGTAAGTTATGCCTGTTTGAAAGTTTGTTTCTTCGGAGTATCGGTCTCCAATTTAGATTCTGTAGGGATCCTAAAATAAAATTGTGTATGCAGGTCGAGACATGGCAAAAAGAACCCCCCCACACGAAAGAGCTAGGTAGCAAGAGGATCCCGCCCTGCCATGCTAACTCAACCACGAGGAGCCTCGGTGAATACTTCCCGAATTATTTTGTGAAGATTGGCTGCTAACCGCCGTCACCGTTGCTACCCGATATGTATTGCTAGAGTAGCTTCACTACAGTACATGCTACATACATTTTTGGCGAGGTTGAATTTATACAAAAAAAAAAAAAAAAAAAAAAAAAAATAAAAAAAAAAAAAAAAAATGAGTCTTTATATTATTGTCCACGCACGCTGACGTCGATATGACTGATTTAGTCTATCTTCCGCATGCCCAGATACTGGTAGTATACAAGATAGTAATTAGGACTACGATGCTTACAATTCAGAGCTTGAATTATGCCGAGAATCTGACCTTACTATATTGTTGAGTGCCTATATATAAACACGACTATAGTTATTAACACCAGCTATACAATCGGTCCCATACATTTGCTCGTTTTCTTTCTTATAATTTTGGAGAAACAACAGATAAGGTTTGCTTAGGTAGAAATACTTTCATATGCCATTTTAGAGTACTGCATGTTTTGATAAGATATCAGTACTGATTGCTACTTGATAGCTTGTGGATGGTTAAGTAAATCTCAGTCTTCGTGGAGTTAAAAGTTATAAAGTCAGATTGAATGGTTTTGTATTAACGATACTATCAAAGATAGTTAGAATGTTGCCCTTAACTTGGCCATATGCTGCTTTGCATATCCTTGCCGAACATTTCTGACTGGATTAAAATGTTGAATGTTACAAACCGTTTTCTAAAGTAGTTTCAATAAACCAGATAAATTACCTTCTTTTATTAAGGCGATTATATTTCGTAATTAAAATTAAAAAAAAAAAAAAAAGAAAAAAACTTCTACTCTATTATGTTACCAAACCAATGTCACGAATCAGGAAAAATTTAATTAATCATGTTGCCTTTACGCAGCCCACAAAATGTACAGCCGTCGTCAGAGAGAACTGATAACCACTGTGTTCTATGCCAGTTAGTAATGGACAATACACAGTCTTGCTATTGCACCCCTTGTAGGCATGTTTTTCATAAACTTTGCTTGGAAGGTTGGTTGGTAAACCATGCTAAATGTCCCAGTTGTAGTGCTGTGATTGACCCAGCCTCAATTAAATTAGTTGTTGGAGATTGCTCGCCGAGAGGAAAACAATCTGCTCCACCTCTACCTACGAACATAGGGAGAACGGTAACGCGCAGTCTAGCAAAATCTCTTAACCCTGATCCGACCCAGAGTGGCGAGAATCCAACAGAAAGGTTATTAGATGTTAGTGATGTACCGCAATCAGGACTCGACGCTAGCAATAGCACGAATCCACCTGAAATCGCTCCTGCACGACCAGCTCCTGATGTAAGAAGAAGAGGAAGACCCACTCAGTCCAATAATATCCGCCAAAATGAGGCAGTGGACTATAGGATAATTCAGGAGATGATCAAACAATCAATCACTCGCGTTATGTCATCACTGCAAATACAAGCAACACCCTTTCCAAGAGTGTTGCCAACCCCGATCTCGGTGTCGCCTAGTAGTTCGTCATTCCGAAATGGAAAAATTGCTGACACTGTGCAAAAGTGGAATCTTAATTTCGATGGGTCTACCGAAGGATTAGGGGTAGAAGAGTTTCTATATAGAGTCAAAACATTGACTGATGAAACTTTAGACAGCGACTTTATGGGTCTCTGTAAGCACTTACATGTGGTAATTTTAGGCAAAGCCCGTGAAAGCCCTGGTACTGGCGGTACCACAAGCAGGTAGACCACATAGTCTGGACTGAATTTTGTACTGCACTTCGCCATCAGTACAAAGATTATCGCTCCGATTTTATGAGCAAGCAACTAGTAAGAGCTAGAAAGCAAAACCCTGGGGAATCATTTGTGTCGTTCCATGACGCTGTAGCGTCACTGATCGATAAATTTGCAATTAAAATTGACGAGGAGGAGTTAATCGAAATTTTAAAAAATAATTTATTACCCGAAACCCGACATAAACTGCTATACCAGCTAATAAGTTCAGTTGGCCATCTACGTAGATTGGTCCAAATGAACGAGAATTTAGTTAATGAGCTTAGTTGTCGGACTGATGGTATGAAAAAATCCAGGACTATTGGCCGTCGCCAAGTATATGGACTAGAAAAGTCTTTTATTGAAGCGGAGGTAGAAAATTCAGAAGATACAAACTTTGACATCACAGCAATTCGTAGATGTCATGCCAACTTAAAATGTTGGAACTGCGAAGAGCAAGGGCATCTGTGGAAAAATTGCCTTGCGGGGCACCCAACATTTATAAGCCCCAGTGCCAAAACTGTATCCGTAAACCTTCGGAAAACTTACAGAAGGGTGCATCCAGCAGCAGTCGGATGCCCCCAAAAATCTAATTAATTCCCATACAAACTGTGTACCTGTGGAGCGAAGCAAGAGCTTGGTCCCTACACCGATTTAAAGTCTCATTCCAACAATTTAGAAATAGCTTAAACTATTCAATTACGATTTTTACCGTATCATGAACGGTTAGCTAATTATTTGCATGTCCGAAATACGATTTTTTATGAAGAAAAGCCCCGTATTTCTCAGCGAACGCAGCGCTTGAAAAATTATTAATCAAAAATCAAGCAACATAGCAAGCTTTTAGTTTCGACAGTTTTTGCAATCCCGCCGATATGCGCAGCTATGCCGAAGTGTCATTTTTAACCTTTACCGAGCTTGGTCTATTGGATACAGGCGGGAATATTAGCTGCATAGGTTCTACGCTTGCGCAAGATTTTACCGCAATGCCGGAATTTAAGCCTATTAAATCGCATGTCAGAACAGCAGATGGCCATAGTCAGAAAGTCATCGGAGTGCTTGAAGTTAAAATGCAGTATATATCGGCTACCAAGTCCTTGAAACTGTATGTGATTCCTTCTATAAACCAAAATCTAATTTGGGTCATGATTTTTGGAGAGCCTTTGAGCTTGCGCCAAGCATTATAAATTCTGTAGAACTAAAATCAATGGAAAAAGAGCAGGAAACAGAGTCGATTGCATACCCTTTAGAACAACTGCACGTAGTAAAGCAGTTGTTCCCCAACGCTCAATTAGACATGGGTCCTGTAATAGATCTTGAGTCCGATACATTTATGGACGCTAGCTATGTACAAATTAAAGACAAATTTTCCCAAAATTTTACTGTTTCCGGACATAAAAATCGTTGATAAGTTTTTGTATGTACGCACCGAACATTTGAGGGTAGACTCGACACCATTGAGAAAATCCGCAGACATTTGTTCTGGCCAGGATTAGTTAAAGATGTACGTGAATACATACGAAATTGCGAGATATGTAAAGAAACTAAGGCTCCAAATTATACCCTTCGGCCACCTATGGGTGCTCACATCCCAACTTGCAGACCATTTCAAAGGCTTTATATTGACCTGCTTGGGCCATACCCTAGAAGCAAAAGCGGTCATGTGGGATTGTTAATAGTCTTAGATCACTTTAGCAAGTATCATTGGTTGCAGCCCCTGAAGAAATTCACCTCAGCTGTGATATAAAAATTTCTTCTTGAACAAATTTTCCATTGTTTTGGTGTGCCACAAACTATAATAAGTGACAACGGCACCCAGCTCAAAGCTCGTGAGTTCAATGCCTTCTTAGCCGAACTTGGCATTGAACATCTGTATACAGCTCTATATTCACCGCAGAGCAATGCTGCAGAATGAGTTAACCGCTCAATACTCGCCGCCATTCGCTCGTATTTAAAACAGGATCAGACCCATTGGGATGAACATATTACAGGGATTTCATGCTCCTTAAGGTCTGCTCTGCACCAATCGATTGGGTGTTCTCCATACCGTGCCCTATTCGGGGTGGATATGATCACTCATGGTAACGATTACAAATTATTGGAGGGGTTGTCCTTATTGGAAGAACTGCTGGTCCCCCTGTTGCGGTCTGACCAGTT
Organism: Drosophila virilis; assembly: GCF_030788295.1. Taxonomy (NCBI): domain Eukaryota; kingdom Metazoa; phylum Arthropoda; class Insecta; order Diptera; family Drosophilidae; genus Drosophila; species Drosophila virilis. The sequence continues at coordinate 1,087 of NW_027212926.1, read as the reverse complement.
GGCATTGCTAAGGACAGATATTCAGAAAAACATCAGGAAAGCCTATGAGCGCAATGCGCCTCAAGATAATTTACGCAGCAAGCCTGTTTCTTTTCGTGAAGGACAGGAGGTGTTCTGTCGAAATTTTGCGCTTAGTAAATTCTCACAAAATTTTAATGCTAAACTGGCTCCCCAGTTTATTAAATGCCGTGTTAAAAAGAAGCTCGGCAATTGTTTTTATTCCCTTGAAAATCAGCAAGGAAAAGAAATTGGCACTTTTCATGCCAAGGACATTAGAGTCTAATTCCCGCTAATATACCCGTGTAACGCTAGGATATTATCGGGTGGTGTAATGGTCGCAATTTTCGTATTTGAATTAAACCGCGTAAGCGATCCTAACAGCTTGCGTTTGTGTAACGACGCTATAGCGATCAGCTTTTGTCTGTCACGGTCAGCTGCGAATGATAATGCCGCTGCTATAAAACGCCTGCGTGCACGTTGCCAGCGCAGCTATCTTTAATCTAATCCGCGAAAGAAAAAAAGCTCTGAGACCCTATATAAGCCTGTAGGTCCCGGATATAACCCTTTTTTATTCAAAAATTTCTTTACCATCGAAGGTCTGGCTACGGCGGTTCGTACATAGCCCCACCAAAAAAATTAAACTAAAAGCATCAGTCGTTTAATTCGTTGAATTTAAATTCCAACTAAATTGAACCAAAAACAAAAAAAAATAAAAAAATAAAAAGGAAAACCCTAAAAGTGGCCGATGGGCGAAATATCAATTTTTTTGTTCGTTTGATGATAAACCTTTCGCTACGCCAGCCGGCCACCAGCACCTCACCGGCATATATTTCTTTGTGTCAAGATCTGGTCACTGTTTTAACCAGTTCTTGTCTGCCTGCCGAAAGTAATTTTTGGAGGAATCAATCTTGCCGCCGCCGTCTCTGACATAAAAACCCACTTATTTTGAGGCAACCGCAACGTGTGCCCATTGGACGGCACTGTAATTTCTTGGGACGGCAATGTCATTTCTGCCCCCATTAAATAGACGTCAGCCTCAACTGCGGATCAGCTGCCATTCCCTTGCTCATGCCAGCAAGAACGGGCA